>NC_092207.1:45358562-45464293 GCF_043381705.1 Parasteatoda tepidariorum | reverse complement strand
TATATATATATATATATATATATAAATAAAGTCGGAAAAAATTTTGTTGCAATATCTTCTTGCTTATTACTAAAGCTCAGTTCGCAAAACCATTTAAAGAAATACAAAAACATAAACTCTTTTCGCGAAATTTTTTGTCAGTAGTTTCTTGTAATTCCGAATCGAAAGGGGACAGAGAGATTAACAGGCTTGTGATTGAAGAGCTTTTTATTACAGAAAGAAATGTTTTGAAAGTATTTGAAACGGAATTTCCCAATTTCTAGATAAGCGAAGAAAGATTTTCACATGTTCTCATTTTCATAAATAAATGAAAAAAATAACAAATAAGAACGAGATATATATTTCAGATACAGACTCTGGAAGGGATGGTAAATAAAAGATAAGAATATCCTAAGGCTTCATTTTTATTCCAAGTTATATTTTTATAAATATTCCATTTTCCAAAATAATTACGTACTCAAATTCTAATAAATACACATAAATGAATTAAGATGTTATAACTGAATCGTGCATAAGATTAATGTTCGGTACTTTAATTTATTTAAAAAAAAGCTGTATACGTGGCGAGTCTGAATTAGATAGCAAAACTTACAAGGGCACATCATAAAGATAAAGAAATACATAAGAATCTATGACTGGAAATGTCATAGTATGTCGCAAGGGGCGCTTCCCTATTAAGAACTTTTTCTTTGTGTGTCTGTGATTAGGTGCTCTCATTTATCTAAATTATCCTAATTTCACGTTTTCTAATGATTAATGTCAAAAATAACATTTAAAATTGGTTCAGTATTATACTTTTAATCGTAATTTAAATACATGGCGACTTGACAAGCCCACCAAATCTTTAAATTAAGATTTAAGATCTTATACCTAACTAATTAAAAAGCCATTTTCGACAATAATTATTTTATTTTATAACTGTCGTTGAACAGTCGACCCAATTTAGGGTTTACGACTATTGATGTTCAACTCAGTAGTCTTGTAATTTTGAACCCAATCCTGAAGGCAAGGAAATTCCTGTATCAACTACTGGGAGAAACTTGCCATCGCGGAAGACTGTTTTGATGGAATAACCCGCATTTGCGTTACATGGAGAGGAAAGCCACGAAGACTTCCCACGGTTAGCCAGATGGCAAGGGGCTCTAATCCATGATCCGTCTATCACTGAGAATATTTTGCGTCGGCACTATAGTCTGTGCGATCCGGGTGAGGAATTCGTGTAGACCAGCTATCGCTGGGTTTTGAACCCAGGTACCTCATTGAAAGGCGTACGTTTCATCCCCTGAGCAACCACGGTTCGACAATAATTATTAAAAAAACATGAAATACAGATATTTTAGATAAATAACAGTACCTGTTCAAAGACACAAGACGGAAAAGTTCATAATAGAGAAGCACTCTTAGAGGCGTACAATGACTTTTCTAGTCATAGGTTCCTTTGAAATTCTTCATCTTTATTATGTGCCGTACCTCACATCGAAGTTTCGCTGCCTTGTTCAGATTCAACCTGCCTATAAATTGTAATACATATGAGTCCTGATTCACGGATATTTGAGTTTAGCTGAGAAATGTTTAATTTATGTTTGATTTATCGTAATCCTATGTTAGGTGACGCTTAGTTTTAATGTAAAGCCTATAAAATTCTGTAATTCTGGTCATAAATCATATTTAATGAAGAATTCTTTCAAATTTCTCTAAATTTATTTTATTGAATTAACTATCTGAAAAAAATCATATGATTGCTCATAAGAAATTCATAAAATTTAAAATTATTTAATCCACTGACCTTTTTGCTGTCATGTCTTATATACCAGTGAATTGATGTTTAATATTCGTAGTGGTAGTTATGCCACAATACTAACCCACCAGAATTTTATCAGAGATAGAATTCGATGAACGGTTTCCACTTATTTGCTGTACTTGTGAAAGTACCGGTAGAGCTGGAATTAAGATCACCGGGTTTTTGAGTGCTGAATGTGAGAGGTGTATTAACTTCACAAAACGTGGTCGCTCCTGTGTTGCCTTTAGCAGTCGAATGTATGCTGGCCGACGTTGTGTGTATGTTCGAGACGAGACTGAGCAGAAACAAAGTGAGGAGGTGGATAATGCCGCTATCACAAGTAGCAAGTCAACTGTTCAATGTGAACCCATCCAACGAAATAGGCGTTACTGTCAAGGTTTCTGCGAAGTGAAGTGGGCGTTACTGCGTGATCAAATCACGTCAGGTGGTTACCATTGTGGGGGCGGAGTTATCGATCATACCAACCTTCATGTATCAAAAGGTACCTCTTGATTTGAATCAAGTTTAACATGTCTTATATACCAGTGAATTAATGTTTAATATTCATAGTGGTAATTACACCACAACGTTATTAGATATGGAAGTAGTGCATTGAAGGGAAACATTCTCCTAATTTTGCCCTTTTGCTATATCGCCAGACTAAAAAGACTCCTAGTACAAATTTGAGCGAATATTGAATGTAAATAAACAAAGTAAAGGAACTGTGATCTTCAAGTGAACAATCTCCAAATTTTTTGACATGCTTCACACATTGCGATAATTAATATAATATGTTGCTACAAGAACCACGTATAAATTCTATACCAACAGCTGCTCAAGTGTTTTGATCAAATGTTTGTACAAAGCTG
Source organism: Parasteatoda tepidariorum (assembly GCF_043381705.1). Classification (NCBI taxonomy): domain Eukaryota; kingdom Metazoa; phylum Arthropoda; class Arachnida; order Araneae; family Theridiidae; genus Parasteatoda; species Parasteatoda tepidariorum. Next base: position 45,461,644 of record NC_092207.1, on the reverse strand, counting down.
GACAGAAGAGTGACGGGGATATCGATGTCATGAACCGTCATCTATATCCGATGACGTGGTGTTTGACCAGAATTTTTAAACTTGTATAAAATCAGGATTTGTAGCTAGAGTTCAAGAGACTTGTATAAAATCAAGATTTGTAGAGAGAGTCATGGAAAAAAATGTTATTCTATTTTGTGTGAATAAAAATTATAAAAATAAATTATATTTTAATATTTTTGTTCTTTTAAGGTCTTATGTTTGCTAAGGCTTGAATTATTCACCCTGATTTAACGAGCAAAATGTCTAAGCCTCTACATTCCCGTTATGAACGAGCTACGTTAAAAACGATAATTATTACACTACATTATTTTTTTCAAGAGATTGTGAAATGTGCATTAATTAATGCTTGTTATTTTAAATTATATTAACAGAATGAACTGTCCACCGAATGAAATGCCCTTTAGAATCGGTTCACAGCTCATTTTCTAACAGCGATAGCTGTCGCCAAAAGAGAAGATCTCCCTGATCGGTCAGTGTTTTGAAATAAGAATTAGATAATTTTTGTATTATGGAGATTTAGGTAAAAGCGTTTTCTTATGTCTTCAATAACTTTTAACTTGTACAATAGAACTCTAGTTTATGTTTAGAAATATGAAGAAAACTTCGTATTTCTTTTAAGAATTTGGTTAAATAAAATATAGGAGTGGAAGAAATAGGGCATATTTCTTGCCGTACTCAAAAGTCGGTAAAATGTTACGAGTTTTATAAGTAATACAGAGTTAGAAAAACATATAGCGATCCTTTCAAATTTTTTGTGATTATTGGTCAAAGTCAAGTTTGGTGATATGTATTTCTTCAAAATTTGGCCCACATGGGCAAACACGTGCACGAGTGGTTTCCCGAGATAGCATACAATGGAAGGATAAATATTCGAAAATAATCGTCTTAAAAAAATACTTGAATATGGAATGTAAGATATTGCATTAAATCTGCGTTAGCATTCAGATAGCAGTAATTGCAAGGAATGTTAGCAGAGAGGGTATCGAAAATGGAGCTGAAAATTTACGTTGTGTCAGCAAATTGATGCCGATCCACGCTTAATCCCTTAAAATTAAAATATTCTACCACGGTTAATGTTAAATTACAGAATTGTAACTCATAAGACTGAATATCAATCAATGAATTAAAAGTTGAATTTTCTTCAGGTCTGACAAGTGAAAGAGTAAAACTAAGAGTTAATATAAAGTAAGTGAAATATGACAGAATACCTCTGCGTTTAATTTCTGAAGGATAGAGTTCAGAATTATTTGCTCATCCAGGCAGCAAATTAATGCTATATATACGAAACCACTCTTACTATGTCTTTGCTGTGTGGTAAGTAGCTATGTCTTGCTGAAAAAGTAAATGAAGCATAGCTGAAGAAGAAACAACTGATCGAAGATAGAAATTTTATTTCTAGAATAGACATTCCTTTCCTGGTATTAGCCTGGTCGGTAGGGCACTGGGCCCATGACCGAGAGTTCGTGGGTTCGAACCCCACCCTCTGAAGACTCCCCGTGTAGTTGGTGACTGATGCACGTAAAATTCTGTCGAGTCGCAAAGTACTCCATGTTCCCATAGCAAATCAATACCTCTGGAGGTACTGGACTGGAGATCGATCGTTCTCTGATTCAAGTCAAAATTGCGATCTGTGGATGAATGAATGGATGTATGAATGGGTCCGCCTTATAAACAGGTGTGACGTGATGTGGCAGAAGTCGAACTCTTGGTCATAGACGGCGCCACTGTCACAGAAGAATCGCACACTCTGCCTTAAATTTGCACGGTTTCACAAAGCAGGCTTGGCCTTGTGGCAAGTGGCATTCGAGCCAACCAACCAACCAATCGATGACATGAAGGCGGGCATTACCATTTGCTGACAATCATGACTAAGCTATAACACTAACTGTGTTCTTCGCAGCTTCTTGAAAGCAGTCAGGGTGTTGCTCTTTTCCTATTCCACGTCTAATATATTTTTGCTAAACACTACCAAATAACACTAGTTTCATCATTCCATATAACTCGTGATTATTGATTATTTGTCCAATTATTATGCTTATTTGTTCACTGTAGTCTTTTTTTGTGGGGCTCTAAATTGAGATAAAGCTTTTTTCGTAGAATTATATATCTTAATCCAGCATTCGTTAATCTTCGTAAGACGCATCAGCATGAATCAGACATAGGTTGTCAAAAGCTTGCTAACATGGCCTAAATTTAACAAGTTCCTAATTGTCTTTTAAAACGTATAGAAACAGTTTTTTGTACGATTTTTACTCTTTTATTTGATTACAATATACTAGAATGAAATATTGAACATGAAGAATAAAGAATAAGCATTAAATGCAAAGTGATGAGTTCATTAACTAAGTAAATTTAGCTGAGTAACTTTATATTTTAAGCAAAAACATTGAGATTATTAACTGCATTTAAATACTTTTAACATTTGTTTTATTGTTTAGACAGCCATAGTTTTCTTAATACTTTGTAAAATGCATTGTTTTCCTAATTTCGACAACCTATTATTTTCATAGCCCCTTTTCGTAGTTTAATTTATCTTTATGCGCATTAGGAAGAAAATACGTATTGATTGTTTACTTTCATTTTGATAATATATACCGTATATTTTCGACAATATTTACTTCATAATATTTTGATAATTTTAAACAATAATGAAAAAGATATAAAATTTATATCATGACAGAGCAGTATTTGAGATAAATGTAATCTATTTACGAGAATATTACAAATTAAAACAAGACACCAAGAGACACATACTCTTAAAGATAAAATTATTAAAAACATTCCATCAAAGTGAATTTTGACAAATTTATTTTAAATTCATCAAATGAGCATTTGATTGGTGATTAAAGTGTAAATGAATTGCTTAAAGTATTCAAATGCTGGCAATGGTATTATTACTAAGCCGTAGCGGAAAGGTGATTATTGTATAAATTCTTTAAAATTCTTTATTTTGTAAATTTAATAGAAAAATATATATATATTGCAAAGGACAAATAAAATTTATTGTAAATAGCTTTACGAAATACTAAAAAATCGTGATTTGGTTTAAAATATTTTAATCCGCTGAAAGAAAATCGAAAAAGAAAGGCAAAAAATTAATGTTTTAATAAAAAAAAGGGAGAAAAAAACTATTTTTTGCTACTTACCCATTCTGGTAACAGTAAATCTTGACAGGAGAACAATTTTTATGCAAATATTTAAATCGATAATATGAAAAATGGGATATTCTTATGAAATAAATTTTTTCATAGCGTTTTTAACTGCAATTTTCTCCTTGAATGTTATTTACCGCTTGAAAAATACAAATTTTAATTAACTGACACGTATTACGTATGCGTAGGCTATTTTGCGAATGGAATGTGCAATTATAGTAATGGAGCGATTTTAGACTGCGCTGTAAGAAATTCCGAATCAAATTCTGGTAAAATGTACCGGCTCTCAAGGTGCCGATACTTTTTACTGTAATATCCATTTTCACCGTAACATGTTATGGAGCAAAAAAAAAAATTGGATACACCGTATTTTCACAGTAATAATTATAGTAAAATTGTTGAGTAACTCTAATTTAAATTGTTACTGCAAAAATTACGGTATAATATTTTAAGGGGAAAAAATGGATTTTTCAGAGAAATGGATTTTGCGGATGATGCAAGTAAAGTGTAATTTTATCCAGAATATATTTTAGAGGGGAGANAAAACAGGGATCCTCTTTCAATCCAATAGGAACGGAACCCTTCTGTGGAATCAATATGAAGACTACAAAGAAGGCTGTCCTAAAATGGGAAAAACAGGAGATGAACAAAGTTTGGCGCAATTCTCCTGGACAAAAACATGCTAAAAGCATGATCAGCAGCCCTTCTGCAAAAATTGCTTCTGAAATTCTTAGGCTCCCAAGATTGAAGATTCAAACAATTGTAGGCTTCATCACTGGGCATTATCATTTCAGGAAACATCTACATAGATTGGGACTTTTCGAACAAGAACCAATATGTCGGAAATGCCGTGAAGAGGTAGAATCAGCACATCACATCCTATACGAATGTGATGCCCTCGCCCTTACGCGCCTCACTACCTTAGGCAATCCATATCCTAAAGAGCTTCACCTTAATTCCATTAAGGGACTGTCAGACTATATTAATAAAGTAGGCGACCCGAGACAATGGAACTAGAAAAAATTGGGCTTGGAGTATGGTACAAAATGCAACATGTGCAGAGGTGCCACATATCTGACAAGCTCAAGCAAGAAGAAGAAGAAGAAGAAGAAAACAAAAGCTATAAAGGAAACAGTTAAATTACTGAAATGAGCACACAAATCAAATAAAACATTTAAAAGAAATGCACTATTCATCTGTAACATTAAAAAAATTAAACTTATCAGTGATGTGTCTAGAAAGTAACTCATGGTGTGCTTGAATTAATAGACGGTGTATCTAGAAAGTAAGTCATTGATTCTATTGGGGAAAATATTACAATAAAAAAACTAAACTTAGCGATGTGTCTATAAAATAAATTGTGATGTGTCTGAAATAATACATGGTGCGTCTGGAAAGTAACGTCGATGATTATATTATGTTTTACAGTTCACGAAGATCGGCTGTGGTCTGTAAAGAAAGTGGTCAATTTTCACATGCATGGTTGCTTAGTCGTCTTAAACTATCTTCGGGACATAATGACATACATTTTGGCCAAGTTAATTTTGTTCACTGTGGAAACCGCCATGTAACGCCGATGGACTACGAATGGACTGAAATAGTTCTAGTTTATTTTTCGGACAAGATTTTTTGCGATAAAGATGGTCTTTAGTGATCGTCTTTTACTAAACTGTTCACTGGTGTTACAAAGCATTTTTTGCGAACTGTGGTAAAATTAACGATAAAGCTTACTTTAAAAGACCATTAACCACCTGTTTGACAAAATGCTTGAACGTAGGCCGTTACTTGAGTGATTTATTGGTACAGGATGAAAACATACCAGAAAGCAACGAGCTGATATCACATCTTATTGAAAACTTTAGTACGGTAATTGGCATATTCTCTTCGTAACCCGTTTCCTGATCAATTCAAAGATGCCAATTGCTCTAGAATTTTTCATCCGACGTATGAAACTCGTATTAAGGGACACCATCTTTAAAAAATCAATTTATTAGTCACGAGACTTGCACCAATGTTCTAAAGGACAATTGAAAAATCAATTTTTGTCACGTCTTCAGCTTATGGAAATAAGAAAAAAAGCGATTTAAGAAGCAATTTGAATCTATTTCAAAAACTAATTTACAGCATCGAATAAAATGCAAACTACTCACATGCATTGCAAAAAATCTTGAAACGATTTTTTTCCTCTTTTTTTTTCAAGAAAGTTAATTTACGTTGTGAACACTACGTTTTCAGTGTACTTCTTTACACACTATTTATTCGATAGAAGTGTTTCTGGTAGGTAAAATAAAACTTCGTCAAAACTGCAGAAGTTCACAATAAGAAAGTCTTGAGCCGCGATGGCTCACGGGATAGAGCGTTCGTTTTCCAATGAAGCGAATAGGGTTCGAATCCCAGTCGAGACGAATTCCGCATCCATCTTGCACCAACCACAGTGCTGACGTGAAATATCCACAGTGGTAGGCGGATCATGGGTTAGAGTCCCCTTGCCGCCAGGCTAACCGTGGGAGGTTTTCGTGGTCTTCCTCTCTATGTAACGCAAAAGCGGGTCAGCTCTATCAAAAAGTCCTCCTCGAAGGCAAATTTCTCCTAATGCTCGATCCAGGAGTTCCCTTGTCTTTTGGATGGGGTTCAAAATTACAAGGCCACGAAGTTGAACATTAGTAGTCGTAAACCCAAAAAATTGGGTAGGCTGTTCGAAGACGGTTATAAAATAAAATAAAATAGGAAAGTCTTAGTTTTGTACTCTTTTTGTTCTTCTACAGTTAAAACAATATCTACATAACTGAATAGTGGATCATATATCTCAGCATATTGTTATTCTTTTTGTGTCATCATGATTTTAGTGCAATATTTATAAAAATGTTCTGCCGTTCGGACAAGTGACGTAAAAATAAATAAAGTTTTTAATGGAAGAAGTATCCAATAAATTATATTACATTAAATAAATTGTTTGAGTTGAACAATAATATTTTATTTCAAAACTACAAAATCAAGTTCCAAAATCATTTTGATGGATTTCTCTTATTAAAGGAATCTTTATTTTTCTTTTGTTTTCCTTTTCTTTTTGGGATTTGCGTTTTCCGTTTTTTATTCTGAAGCTTGTATCTATTAATCTGAAGCAAATAAAGAGGACAAACGCTGCGCTATAAATATTACTTAAACACCACACCGAGAGAATAAATAGCATTAAACTAAGCAGAAAAACAATGGTCAGGCTGCCTCCTTCCCGCATCCTAAAGAATTGCTTGTCTGTTTCGTGGTTTCCACACACTTTCAGGTTAATAAAAATTGTTTTCTTTCTAGACTGAATCACGTGATTTGTTTAAAAAAAATATGTTTTTTCCCCAACCAAATGGCAGAAAGAACTTTCTTATTTCAATTTCCATTGCTTCTCGCTAAAATAAGATATTTTATGCCGCTGTCTGCTTGGTTCAAAAGAAAATAAAAAGAGACAAGAAATTACAGTTTTTTCTTTTAAAGGAGTGCTTAGACGTGTGATTAATGTGTTACGTACATTCTGAAAATTTATTTTAAATTTTTGAAGTTATATGCTAATTACTCTGTATTTAGAAGTTACTGAAATTTTTGTTTGACAAACTAAATCTTCATTCACCATTGTGGAACAAAATTTTAAAAAAATACATTAATTGGGATCCCTTTGAACTTCAATTGAGATTCTAACCTTTTAAATGAATCTTTTTAAAAGGAAATTAAAAAAAAAATCTTACTTTTAACGTAAACAACCACATAGTATTTCTCTGAGTATTTACTTTATAATTGCCATAGCCTTTAATATAAAGTAGGTTTTGAATCATCGTTTGAGAATTTCTTTTATGCTAATTAAATTTAACTCAAATATGCAAGAAAATCGTTTTTAGGAATCATGTTATATCGCGTATTAGTACTTTTAAGAAAAAAGTGACTTTTGTAACTTATCATCAAATCAAAGTAAATATCATTATATCAAAGTAAACAACTATTGTTAATAGGGAGAGATAATGTTGGTTTAATGCAAGTTTTAATGTTATTAGTAACTAATTCAATTCTTAATGAAGCAAAACAACGTGAATAGAGCACAGACAAAGGCACACGAAATGACATACTTAGCTTAAACAAGAACCTCTTTCAAAGTCATTTAGTGTCTCGACATTAACTGTAGAACGTTATAGAACTAAAACTGCTGTCACTGTTGTAGAACTAAAATTATAAGTTACATTTTTATGTGGTTATTTGTGAGCTTTACTTATAATGTTTTGCTTTATTCATAAGTAGCACATTTTCTCATTTATATAATAAAATAATATTAGCACCAAATTGTTAACTATATTTTCTATATTTTTTTACATTGAAAAATTAGAAGAAGGGTATAAAATGCAATTAATTTTGAATCAGAATTTTGTGTGATCGTCGATTAATGTATTGTTAAAGGGGCGAGTTAAACAAAGTAAACTAATAGCCACCTTTTGCCTATATCCTACGAATTGCTACAAAAAACTAGATGACAACCATAGATATAAAGGCAGAAGGATCAACTTCGCCACCAAATGGACGTCACGGTTAACTTTGACATCACTGGTCTAGTCGCTAGTATGTACCCTATATCAACGCCCTCTAGTGATGGGTTTGTCTAAACAAAACTTCATAGCTGATTATCGTTTCTTTATAGCAGCTGTATATAATTTCATTTAAAAGAAAAATTAAAAATTCTCAATTTTTACAGATGTTGAGCACATTTTTGCCGACAGGATCATGTAGGGATCACGGGACTGATCATGTATCGGAAAGGTTCTGGGTTCGAATTCCAGGCAAGGCATGGATGTTCTTTGCTCTATCCTTCATTCTTTATACTATCTGTCCTTACTTTAGGAGCAACGTTGGCAAACCTAATATGGGGCCTCTGAAAGAGTGACCAACAAATCTCCTCTGTAAAATTCCTGAATTGACGAAATGTTAACACTGGTGGCATTAGAAATAAAAACAAAAGTTTTTTTGGAAATTGTTTTAAAGATTTATAATTAAAATTTTTTATGTCATTCTGAAATTTAAATGTTTGAAATAAAAACTGCGCGCTTTAAGTATATAAAAAAAAGCAAAATAAAATGAAAAACATTTTTGCAAGCAATCTAAGCTGCCCAAAACATTAAATTTTGTACGAAGCAGAATAAATTGGGACATGTTAGGAATCATTGAGATGGAATCTCAATAGAGTTTGTTGGTTTTCAATTAGGCTGTTGTTAAAACGTTTTCGGGGTTTTCGTTTTTGCGCAATGTAAATTCGAATTATTTTCCCTCAAAAAATCTTTCATAATATGATTTTACTAATAAATTCGAATTACAAGTTATTTTGATATATGGGTTGTGTGCGAAAATGCAAAAAATAAATAAATACAAAAATAAGAAGAGCGTTTCACAACATTCATTAAGATGATAGGCTAAATATTGAGGATGATAAAAAAATGATTGATTATTAAAAAATAATTTCATTGCTATAATGAACATTTAGATGCCGTTGCCAGTCAGCGATCTAAAAGACTTTTTCGTGGTTTTCCTTTACCAGCAAAGCAATATCTGATTATTTCAATTTAATCTTAAATGAAGTAAGTTGCTTCTGTAATTATGATTTTACTGCGATACTTAAATTGCGACTTATTTCGCTGTATGGGTTGGTTAAGATTAAAATTACAAAAATGCGAAGAGTGTTTTTTTCATATTCACAAAGATGTTTGGCTGTCTGTCAAGTATGCTAAGAAAAATGACTCTTTATTAAAAAGAAAAAACAGTGTGATTAATAAGCATTTAGCTGGAATGCTTCAACCGTCAAGCAATCTAAAATATATATTCGTGGTTTCCCCTTACGTGTAACGCAAAATATGATTATTTTCTTAAAAACATTCATATCGGCAACAATGCTTCAATATTTACTTAAATTATGTGACTTTTTCTTTCTTCTTTTTTATAGCTACAAAAGAAGAGTATTTGATAATTCAAATAATCATTCGTACGCTTGCACCTTGCAAATTAATTCATCATGACTTCAACTCTAAAATGAGTTTAAAGACATTTATAAAGCGCGGTAATTGGTAGAAGCTCCATGCAATCAAATTTATAATAAATGTTGCAAATAATTGTTCTGATAAAAAGGATTTATATTTTTAATTCTCATAATATAATTAAATGAATATATGGCTGTGTTGCTTATTTTTTTTAAAAAAAATGCTTAACATATAGCATTTTTAATTACAACCCTTTTAAAACAATAATAGTAATTTAATAATATTTTTTCAAGTGTTTTAGTTTGAATTTGTTCCGTTATACATCATATACTTAAGTATATATCATATCATGCTATACATCAGATGTACTCATCATAAACATAAAATCACGATCTACATAATTTCATTTTATACATCATTTATACTCATCACATACTTAAGTATAAAAAAACTAAAATATACATTTATAGTTAAATTATAATAAAAACGGATGCTTCAAACTAGCAACTATAATCGAAAAAGCAAATGTGCTTTCCTCAGTTGCTTCTAAAAACCGAAACTAAACAAAACGGAAACCGGAGGTGTCAGAAAATAATACCAATAAAGATGCAAGCGGCGGCTTTTGTACCGGTCTGTTAGTGACAAGTTGCTTTTTATAACCCCCCATGTAAAAGTGAGAAATCCATATCCCCTATCTTAGTCCTTGATGACAACAAAAGAAAGCCGACCCAGTTAAAGTAACTAAAGAAACTAAGGTATACGAGAGTTGTCAAGGGTGAAATAATTTTAAGAAAGCTTCACCACCAACTGCTAATTTGAAAAATCCCCTTTTTAAATAACGTGGAGATAAAATTGTCAGCTTTTAATCAATTGCTTTAAATCAATCAGCAAATCAATCTTTTAATCGATTGCTTTTAATTGTCAGCTTTTAATCAATAATTTTAAAAAAATGTATATAGATTTGGACAAAGTTTCGTGCAACTTTTATTACCTACTTTTTCCTATAACAAACTTTACAGTTATAGCAAATGTAAAAAGTATTGCAGAAATAGATGAAACATTCGTTATTTTGATTGTTACGCACTTTCATGCACTCACTAACATAATTAGCTCGCTGTTAAGTGAACAAGACAATAAAATTATTATTTAATGAATAATTTAACACAAATAATTTTCTATCTAAGTTATCAAGTATTTTTATATATCGAAGTTCGAAAAATGTCAAGTTTGGTGATATTTCATTAGATATTTTGACGTCATATCTAATTTGCCAAGTAACTTTAGGTGACAAAGTTAGTTAATTCTGATTATTGTTATCTTTTTTATGATTGTACATAATATCTTTTAAAATATGAAACAGCTCATTATTAGGAATGGAAGTTTTCTGCAAATGCAATGTTTTTTTTTAATCGGAAAGTAGTTTAAAAATTGTATTTAAAAATAAATTTTCCCTCCCAAGATTTTACGTACTTTTGTAAAGATTCATATTTCAAAAAGGTAGGATTGAAATTTGCACATAACATTGTCTGATAAAAATGTTATTATTTCATAGCTGTTGATTTTAATTTCAAGTCATTTAAACGGGATAATTTTCAAAAGCCGTCTTCAGATTTTTTTATTACAAGATGCATTGTTACATACTACTTTTCCTAAACCTGTTGTGAAACAGCAAAGCAGAAAATAATGTAGCAAAATTTTTTTTACCCTCTCCTACTTTTATATTTCATTTAATGTTTTCTGAATAAGTGGGTAATGAAGTTCCGGATTAAAATTACATTTATCAGTCTTCAAAAAAGCAGTCATTTCTAAGATGAAAGTTGCAAGAAATAATTTTCATACTTTAAATCCGAAGTTTAACATCTATGTATTCTTAATGGAATTAAAAGAATGTTAGAAAAAACGAATTTAAGCGATTTATTTTTACTTTACACGAGGAGAATTTTCTTTTTTTCTCTCATCAGAATTGCACTGTCTGAGGAAAGATTCCAGGTTTTCAGTGTAGTGTAACGTAACTACTTTGTGCTTAAACCTCTTGTCTGTCCTATTTTAATTTACATAAAAATCTTTCTCAATATGAAAAATTCTAAACATTCTTATGTGCATAGTTTATATTTAAAAGTACTTAAATTTTAATTCATAGTTAAAAGACAGTTTCCTTGAAACAAAATTTCATAAAAATGTACTTAATTTTTTTTAGATAAATCATTAATTAAATAATGACTGCATTATGAAAGATTCAAAACTTAATTAAACAATTTTTGTGTAAAAAATTAAATAATTTTCTTTTTGAGAAAAATATTTGCTACTGCTTTATTCATAATGTACATGGTTTTAGCGATCATAAAAAAACATACTTCATCTTCATTATAATTCAGAATTCTTCCTGCTCGTAAGCGTTCGTCGTAAAATTTTTTTGTGAATCTTATGAGTCATATGAACTTTTATTTCTTTTGACCCTTTCACTTTTAATACGATAATTCAATAAACTATCTGGAAAATATAAAAATTAAGAACTATTTTTTGTTTTTGTTTTCTGAGACATTCTTTGATTTTTATCTGTTTTGGGAAGTCTTTTTATTCGGATAAAGCTCTAAATATTTTTCATTATTAGTTCACAGAAATTCTCTTATACTTATTAAAAATGTACTTTCAGAAAAAAATTCTCTGACTTATAATAAAATAATCTAAATAAAATAATTCTTGATCATGTTATTTTCAAGGTTACTAATATGCATAGTGTTCAATATTTTCATGTATTTGTTGAAAGATTTAAAATATTATTTTTAGTTAAAATATGATTTAAGAGTTTTATGTTGTAGTTGTAGCTCATTTACGTCGCACTAGAGCTGCACAATGGGCTATTGGCGACGGTCTGGAAAACATCCCTGAGGATGATCCGAAGACATGCCATCACAATTTTGATCCTCTGCAGAGGGGATGGCACCCCCGCTTCGGTTGCCCAACGACCTGAACGCGAAGTCAAGCACTTAATGCACAGTTTAACGAGGACCAATACCGCACACCCTCGGTCCTTACGCAGACTGATACAAGTGGTCACCCACCCGCACACTGACCGCAGCCAGTGATGCTTGGCTTCGGTGATCTGCTGGGAACCGCGTCTTAACGATCAGTCCATTGCGGGACAAGAGTTTTATGAGTTTTCTATTGTTCACTATAAACTATAGTTTATTAAAACAGTTGAATCTGTTGCAGTAAGCCGCTATAGCTCAGTGGTTAAAGCACTGAACTTTCATTGTGAAAAAACTGAGGTTCGATATCCAGTGGCGACTTGAAGTCAACCCAGCTTCAGATCAATGGGTGCCAGCTTGTCTAGGAAGTAAAGACGTGCGGTGCGCAGTGCTAGTCACATTGCCACGACCATTGCCATTGGTCTCTAAATTGTAGAGCCTTAACTTCTATGACCACTCTGGCCTACAATGGGTTGGTGTGGGATTTCTTTTAAATCTGTTACAGAAAAAAAATCAAAGAAGTGTTTTGTTGCAACAGATGCATTTCTAAATCAGTGAATTGTGATGCGTCTAATAAAAATATCGATTTCTTTTTCTTTGTTCAAGATGTTAAAAATTGATTCAAGCATGAGACTTGGTTTCGGGCATCAAACACTGATTTTCTGTCGAATTTCCATCGACACTTATTTTTAACATATCACTTACTTCGTCACATATCATTACTTCGACACTTATTTTTAACATATCACTTATATTTAACATATTTAGCGTTTCAGTTGATGAAATTGCATTTGAGAGTTATCTAGCAATTTTCATTAAGGTTATTTCGAACATGTGATATGTACTGTAAAAAAATCCAGGGGGGAATAAGTCACCCAAAATCATCATTTTTTTAAATTTATTTTACCGTTAAAGTCATTTTTACCGTTAAATATTAAGCCATTAGTTTTACAGTAATATTTATTTAATTGGAGTGATTTTGCATTCATAATTACTGTAACAAATGTAGTATATAAAATTTTTTGTTCCGAAGCATGTCTTTGTAAAAATAGTAAAGTACGGCCTGCCGAGTGCAGTTACCTTTTTACCGGAATTTGATCACAATGTTTTGATAGTGCGGTACATGGGGAAATGTGCACTTATTTTAATATGATTGTCCAAGTTCAATTTCTGGTGATATGGCTGTGTGAACATTTACTTATGTGTTATTTTTTTTGTTTTTGAGTATTTTTTAAAATAATTTTGCTAAACATTATTAAAGGAGTGCTCCTGATGATATGAATTCATAACCTCAACAAAGTGAAAATGGTTGTTTTTTTTCTTCCCATTTTACAGTAGAAAGATTTTCAAAGCAGCATGGTTGCATCAAAATCAATGATCAAACTTATACTAAAATGATGCACGCATGGTAGAAAGAAATCGTTGCAATTAAAAAGCACAATTTCAGTAATATCGGAACTATCACAATAATATGTTTGAGGCGGAACTAGTGTTTTAATATGAATATAAATTATATAAAACTTCGTTACTTTTATTTCAAATTAGGCCAAAGTTATCAGCTCGTATTAATTGCTGCTGAGTATTTTTTACTGTATGGCATAAAATGTTGATTTAGTAAATACACTGTAAGATACACAACAAATACATAGCAAGTACACTGTAAAGTTCCGGAAAAAAGTATTGGCACCCTCCATGCGCTTACTGAGAAATTCATTTTTGCAGAGTTTGCGAAGCCAAAAAAATTCATCGTTTTTTAAGGCTATATTTATTGCAAAATCTCTGAATCATTGTAATTAAGCAAATATTTCTGCAAAAATTAGGGTATAAAATTTCTTGTAAAAAGGATTTTTATTTAAAATGTATTTAACGAATGATGTGCACTCAAGGTCTCAGGGAAAAGTAGTTTTATTTTCCCAAATTTATTTACAGTTCAATTAAATATATTAGATTTCATTTTTAAACTTCTTAAATAGTTTAAAAAATATAATATTATCAAAGATGCTCATAAGCATGAAATATTTTTAAAGGTATTCCAAATAATTGTATTATAATTTTATATAAAAATAACACTCTTAGAGAGCAGCCTAATACACTAAAGTTATTTTTTAATCTATTTATCAACCTGCAATAGTTCCTGATTTGTGTTTTGTTCAGATTTCTGTTTTTGCCATTCTTGTAATTTTCCAAAGAGCATTAGTTAATTCATTTAATTTTTCATAACTGAATAAAATGCTTCATTATTATAAGAATTAATAAAATGCTTCATTATTTTCGTCAACTTTTTTAAAATCATTTTTGAGTTACTTCTGAAATTAAAAAATGAGTTGAATATTACTTAAAATGAATTTTGTTTTATTACATAGATATTCAGCCCAATAATTAAACAAATCTATGTCTACAAAGAAATAACTAAATTTCTCATGAAATATTTCGAAGTTACAAAATTATGACTGAAATTTAAGTTAATATTTTAAATTTTAATGTATTGGCCTTGTGGCGTAACTACCACTACGAAAATTAAACATCAATTCACTGGTATATAAGAGTTGCTAACTTGATTCAATCACGAGGTACCTTTTGATAATTGAAGGTTGGCATGATCGATAACTCCACCCCCACATTGGTGACCCGGACGTGATTTGAACACGCAACCTTCTGATCTGGAGTCAGACAACAAATGTAATTGTCAGACAAATGTTTGTATAGGAAATCTTTCTACATTCATAATAAACATAAAATTAAAATGCATACGAATACAAAAATTCTTTTTTATATTCAAAATAAATTTTTATACTGGTTTAAAACTTGTAAAATGTTACTGAACAGCAATATCTCGACAGAAAAATTAGTGGCAACTACCTACGTAATGTATCCAAGTTGAGTAGAGTAACAAAGATAAATCTTGGCTCTTAGTCCTCCAATAATCTTAAATGTTTTTATACATTATTTGGTGTAAAGTAGCTCTCTCCATTTTTAACATTCAGTACTACTAAAATTTATGAATACAGTAAAGAAAGAGCTATTTTTACGATAGCAATATAAACGTACACTTATTAGTCTAGTATGCATATATTTTCTAATTCTTCAAATTAAATTAGTTTGCTAATCAAAACATGCAGCACAAAGAGGATATTAAAATGAATTTAAAACTAGTCTTAACATTAAAAAAAAAACAGATAGAAGTTGTGTATTATAAAATATTTAATGCAGTTCGTGAAGATTTAAAAATAAAAATATAATAATCCGTATCACAAAACTAAAAACATACACACATATTTCAATGACTAACTCTTGTTTCTTTAGAGGCGTAGTAGCATAGAAGATAACAAAAAACTAAGAATCTAATGACGGTATCCAAAATACATCGAAATTGATATTTTCGAAAGAGAAAATAATTCTCGATTGGTGTGAATTGTGTGCATCTGAGGTTGGTGTAATTTATGTTCCATTAAAAGTCAAATTGCCCCCTTTATAATATGCATGAGAGTTTGATTTGTTGTTAAGTTGAAATAAAAAATTCTTTACACAATTTTTTTGTGTTGTTAAATATCATGTTTTAGCGCTTCACGCTCCCGTGCCACAGGTCCTGGGTTCGATCCTCACTCCGGGCAAGGTTGACTCAGCCTTTCATCCCTTCAGTGGGTCGATAAATGAGTACCAAGCATGCTTGGGTACTAAGCACTGGGGGTTCCGCGTTCGGCTGACCACCTGACCGGAACATCTGCTCCTGAGTCCCAGAGCCCAAGGTCAAGAAAACTGAGATAGGCACAGTAGGCCTTGGCCCTCTGTGGTTTGTCACGCCACTGAGTTTAGTTTAAAAATCATGTTTGGATTGACATTGCTCCACAATTTTTAAACTGTACACTTTAATATAACTGCAGAATTTTAATTTTTTAAAAAAACACAACATATTATAATTTTTCGTTACATACATTAGCCAGGAGACTCATAGTTATAAAAAAAGCAAACTTCTAAAACAGATAGATAGTTTAGAATAATACGAATGAAGCATGAAAAAACAAAACAAATTTACAATAAGTGTATTTTTAGTTAGATAAAAGAAAAAAAAGTTTCAACAGAAAAAAAAAGTATTACCATTCGCTTTTAAATAACATGCCTTGGGCAGCAATTTAGTTTTTCCATAAAAATTCTGAAAAGTAAAATAATTTAATCGAACATTGACATTTTAGAACCATCATTCACGGCTAGTAAATGTCAAGATCATAAACTTTTCTTTTTCTACTTCACTAAAATGACTCAGATTCGTTTTTAAAGTGTCACTCACATTGGTTGTATTTTTCTAGAAATACATATTCATTTTAAATTTTGTTACGTTTTTTTTCTCACTCATAACGTAATGTTTAGAAGAAAAAGAGAACTGCTGAAAATATGTTTCTTTCAATTAAAATTTGCCTGTTATGATTTGATGTTCATGTTTTATTTATAAAAATCATTGTTTTAGAGTTTCTTGAAATCTCAGAATAACGTTGCTTTTAATATTTAGTTTTTATTTTCGGTAAAACTACCTTTAGTTTTACCTACAAAAACGATGTATTCGGGAGAGATTTTTATTCTTTATATTAAAAAGAAAATTTTCAATAAAATAGTCCCAAAAAATGAATTAAAAATGTATGTTTTTGTGCGCAAAAGGGAACTAATGAACTTTTTTTTTAAAATATGTATTTTGAAAGTAAGCAGAGTCTCCAGAACAGAAATAAAATGAAAATTAGAATTATTAAACCAACGATTTAGAATTAAATGAATATTTAAACCAATAAACAAAGTCTACATCATTTGTTCAAAAAGTTTATTTTAGTATCTTATTGAGTTATTATTGTAAGGTGTGCAAAAAAAATAAATAAACACCCTGAATAAACTTTGATTTCATTTTAGGATTATCACGTGCCAATACTCAATCTTATTGGTTTGAGGTGCTAACTTTCATATATGCTAATTAATTAAAGCGTGCGTTACTTGAATCTACGAAATCAGACAAAAAATGCATATTCTTAAAACAAACATTCTTTTCTTCCCACACATTTGGATTCTTCATCCGTAAAATATGCAAGAGGGGATAATCACAACGTAGAAAAAATGGCCTCAATAGTTTATGTTAGAAAACGCTGTAAAGTTTGGATTCCTTAATGTTAAATTTTAGTTTGACAAAATTCACTAAAACTCAAGAAATTAAGCTAATCAAACAATTTTTTCACACAGTTATGAAACCAGTTAATTTAGAGATAAAGAGATTTAATTTTAAATAATTATTTGTTATTTTTATATATTTAATATATTTAACAATTCCCGAAAACAATTGAATTGTGTGGTGAAAAATTTATTATTCTGTCATAGTAATTTAAAGGTAAATACTATTGAAGAAAAAGCAATTATTTTGGTGGAAAGATGTTGGATAATTTGTAGTAGACTACACTGATATCTATGTAGAAATTTGAAAGTTGAAAGTTTTTATTCCGAATCACAGCAAATAAAATCTTTACATAACAAGTACATGATCCACTTTTTCATAGAAACTCTCAACGTCTGTTAAATAAATATTGATTATTTTTATTATTTCATTTAATAATAGTCAAAAAATTTTAAATTTTTAAGTGAACAATTTATTACTTTAATGTAGTGTTTTAAAGTAAAACACTATTGCTTATCAATTATTCTGGTGAAAAATGTTGGATAATTTGTAATGGACTCAATTGATCGATATGTAGAAATTTGAAAATTGATAGATTTTTTTGTTTATTAGTTTTCTTTGCAGCAAATAAAATCTCTAGATTGCAAGTACATAATCACTTTTTTCGCAGAAGCTATTAACATCTGTTTTTCCTTAGACATTTTATAAACTCATTTTTGCAATTATATGGCTGCTGGCTTTTAAAATATTCGGGATCAAAATTGAAAAAAATATTGTTAAAATGTAAATTATAAGTATTTCCAGGGAAATGTTCCGAGCGAACATTCCCCGATTTTAAAGGAATCATACCTGGGAAACAAAAAGCTAGAAATGAGAGAGCACATTAACCCCTCTATCATACAAGCATGCAGTTTTAAAATCCTTATGAAAATGTTTGGAAAACTCCAAGAATGTATTGAAATGTATTGAATTCTTCTGCCACATGGAATTGAGGACGCAAATTTGTCAAATTCTTGACAGTTATCATTTTGTTTAAAATCATTATGGATTTCATAACAGAGTAACTGTCAGAAAAATAAATATGGATTAATTGACTGTCGTATTGAGATTGAGCAGAGATTAATTGAGTGATTGGTAGATTGCTGATTTTTCCAAAATGAGAGTCCTGAGAGTGTATGTTTTGACATATTGTATCTTACGATTCAGAAATTTGATTATATCTTGTAGAAATTAAAAAATAAATAAATAAAAAAGCGAATGTATATTCAATCAGATCCATCGCAGTTTTTCCGAAAAATGTAATGCAGTAAAAAATCTTTTTATGAACTTTTTCTGCAATATAATGCTGTATTGATACATATGTCATATTACAAAATTTATCAAATTGATCAGAACAATCTTGATGATTAGTTTTGGAATTTCACTTTAAAATTTTAGTTAGCTAATGAAAATTGATGGGGAGTTATAGTTTAGCCTAAAGAAATTACTTTTAATATGATACTTATTTCACATGATTTATATCCAAATTTAATGGAAGTTTACTTCATCCAAATATAATTTTAATGACATTTATCGATCGGCAAACAAGTTTGTTGCCACAACCCAACTTTATTTGACACCTAAGGGGAAAGTTATTTGAGAACATTTATATCAAAATTGACACTAAGTTCCGTGACCCGCATAGCTTCCGTTTGAAAATCAAAGTGTAAGTAGTTTGGATTTTTTTTTAGATTTAAAGCAATTTATCTCATTTACTTTTAACCGTACAGGCAATTTACTCCTCTTCAAATGCTATTAAATTTACTGAATAATAACATGTCATATTTAGCGCAATATAATGATTTTTTCTTTTCGATAATTTATAAAAAAATACTTAAGTATAAATAAATGGAGGAAAAATAAAATTTGAAAATGTAACTGTATTTTCTTGTTCTGTTTTGGATAAAACAAAAGCAAAAAGTTTTGGTTAGAGTGAAAGCTGGCGGAATAAAAGGATATAAAGGGTGAAAAAATTAAGGTGCTTAGTTATGACCAACCTCAATGCGTATTTTAAGAATCCTTGAAAAAATAAAAGCAAAAACCATCTAACTTATTGATGTATCAAACTCGTATTGATTCAATAAAATGATTTGACTCGTGAAAAATCACTAGTAAGTAAGGTTGGTTCGAAAACCAGTTTGAGTACTTATTTAAACTTCAATTAATCAACTTTCAATTCATCTCTATTTCATATCAGCCAATCAATGTGCATTTGATGTTTTCCATCGCGTCTACTTCACTATTGTTTTATTTGGTCTCAATAGTAATTTTCGATTTATTTTAGCACCTAATATTAATTTTACTCTGATTGTTTCACCACATATCTAGAACTTCTTGTAAAATATACAGAAAAATATGCAAACATTTATAAATTATAATTTATTTGCCATAATTGAACAATAGTGATTAATTTCTCAGTTATTTGGACATATTTACAGATTCATAAACTACATAATATTAAGTGTCAAAATACAAAAGATGAGTTAAATTAATGAAATAATTAAATCGCCAAAAGGGAATGTTTCAAAATGCTTTATTTTTCACTATATCCATTCAACAAACTCTACTGTTATTTTCTTTTTGTAAAAACTTTCTTTAAAATTAATGAAAAATTTTATTTTACTGAAATGGTTACTGAAGAAAAAGAAAGAAAATTAAAGTTCATAAAAATAATAAAATTCAAAACACAAAAAATTATAAAAAATTAAGATATTTTTTCAATTATTTTTATTATTACATGTATAATAATAAAAATGATTGAGCTAAATTGTTCGTTTTGTTAATATTTTTTTTATTTGAAAATGTGTGATCTTTAATATTAACTATACATTATAATATTAAAACCTATGTAAATTTTTTCATGTAAATTATTATCGTTAACATATTTTACGTTTGTAAACATGCATAGTAATATAGGAATAAAATATTCTTCCCTTTTGAAATTATCTTCTAAAAGATCAATATGAAGATGTTAAATGTTAATTCTAAAAATTTATTTTCATGTATTTTCCTAAATAAAAAATAATTGCTAAATTAAAATTCTAATAAACCGTCTTTTCTTAAAATTTTACTTATTTAAGAAAATATTCTTCCTATTGTATTTGTTATTTCTTGTTTAAAAAGATCTGTTATTCTTTACAATTTTTATGCTTGAATTTATAATTTCAATAATTTATATCTTCGTTACATAAGCAAATTAAAAAAATGCTTGGTATGATTTAAATTTTGAAACAAAAGAATATGAGGCTAGATTATCAAACATCTCGAAATAAATCTTCCTTGTAAGAAAATTTACTTTTAAGTAATTGTTAGTTTATTGATTGCACAATATTGGAAACTTTCAAAGCTTCATTGCTCTTATTTCTTTCTTAAGTTTGCTAACTTATCTTTCCAAGAAAAATTAAATTCTGGAATAATTAAAATTAGAAAAGTATTTTTACTACCCTCGAAACTAATTCCTTTTTTAAATAAGGTGTTGGTGTTTGAACATTAAGGGTTTGATTGTTTGTTCGATCATTCATTTTGCTAATAAGATTTTGTTTTTAATCTTTTAATTTGGAGAGGTCAATAAATTTAAGCTTTATACTATCTGTAAATATTTGAAAAGGTATACTCGCCATGAATCATTCCTTTATTTTTATCTGAATAGTTTTATAATAAAGGAAATGTTTGTTAACAAAAATACTTTCTTTGCGCCTTATGTTTTTTGACAATAAATATTTCTTCTAAAAGAGGGACACACTAAAATATATTATCCAAAAGAAACATCAGGAAAAGAAAAAAAATGGTAATGTCACGAATATTGTGAGACTGATAAAAATGCATTTAGTCAATATGAGACAAATTAAACATCTCTCAAATTCTTATTATTAATCTCAATTTGTTTGAGCTTAGTTTGTAGAAAAAATTCATTGTGCCTAATGACTATTTAATTCTCGATTATATTTTCAAACAGTACTTGACTGTCATAATCACTCTAAATAAATAAATACTACTGTATGAAAGTGTGGTATAATATTTTACGAAAGTAAAAGATTTTACGGATGATGCCGATGCAAAGTGCCGGTACTTTATTCCATGTTATGATCCGGAATTTTTTACTGTGTACTGCCCTACACATCACATTATACTTAAATATTTAATTTATGGTCATTTTTTAAACAGTATTTTTTTCTAAAAATCTAAAAGCATCTTTATATAAATTCTTAATAAATATCTGCTCTTTGTATGAGGTTAAAAATGTATTAACGCTATTAAATTATTCACAAAATTGAAACACCACCAATATGCATAAAAGTTAAAATATCTTTTTTTTTATTTCCTAGTATTTGTTATCCATGCGTTAGCTTATAACGCTTTTTGAAGGCATGTTCTTCCATAGAAGTTCATCCATCCAAAATAAAGATTTATTATATTTGGTATTATTTAACATAATCTTATTGCATGAGACCAACTGATGTCCAAATTTCAGGACCGCAACACAAGCAGTTCTGTAGCTATAAGAAGAACATACACCCACGCTAAAACTCTTCCTTTTATTATCATGGAAGAAAAATCTAATGATCACTGTCTTAGTTGAACAGAAAATAATCTAAGTTTCATTCAAGAAACAAATCAGCTACACTGTTAAAATTTCCTGTTAAAAAGACGGAATAAAATACCAACCCCCTAGTGCCTGGTACTTTTTACCGTAATTTGATCCAGAATTTGTTAGAGTGTATATGTTTGTGTATATGTCCTCTACAGAGATAACCTAATAAAAAATATTATAGTTATAACTATCTGTTACTCTTACAAATTCGTAAAAATATTTACTTTCTTCTGAAAACTTATTACCTTTTGCAGATTTTAAATATTTGTTTAGTAGTTAAAATTAAAATCTTACACTCAAAAAGATTTATTGTTGTTTTTTAATATTTTATTTCATGATTCTACTGTAACATTAATTTATAAATATGGTATTTCTCCGCAAGTTTAACGTTTGGCAGCTCACAGATGTAGCCATCGGATAAGCGATTGAACAGCAGTATTGATTTTAAATACATTTATTCATGTATATTTATTTATTTCCATTTCTTATTAATATTATCATTATTGCTATAACTATTATTATTTTAACCATAATCTTTTCAAACATTTGCTATAAGAACCTTCGTAAAATGTAATTTAGAATCAAGAAAATTTCTCTGAATTCAGAACAGAGTTCAGAAATGAATCATTGAGGGAGAGGAGGAGGTCATTTGAGAATAATTAAACATTAGAATATTGCTATAACATTTAAGTAAATAGTTTTAACACTTTAGAAAACAAAAATCATTGCAATAACATGCAGAGAGCTAAAAAGAAACTAGAAGTTTAAACAAAAATATTAATGATTATAAGCCACATAGATCATTTCTTTTTGGGTGCTTTCATAATAAAATCTTTGTAGCAAAACACATTAAATGTGAATAAGGCTAAGCAACACAAAAATGCACCAATAAAAACATTACTTTCCATGCCATAAATTATAAGCAATCACGGTACAAAAANTATTTTTTGTGCTATATGATTAGGAACAAGTTTGAACAAACAAATCAAACAAAGGAAGTAGGATTGGGGCTAGGTGAGATCCCTAAGTGTGGAGTACAAATTAATATTAAATAAATTTCTAAGCCTTGGAAAAGAATCGAATATTTTAAAGGTCATTAACTAAATTATTGGAATTTTTCAAAACGGGAAATGGTTCAGAAAAATTAGAGTCAGTGACTAAACAGCAATTGTGAATTATTTTAAAAAGAGAAAACTTGAATTTACAATTAGAATTATGCCTATTTAGGGTAAAAGAAATGTCTTTTATAAATTTTTTTTATGATTATTAATACGTGTTTTTTAGATCAGTGCTTAAAGGATTTTCTGAGAAATTAGAGTCAGTGACTAAGCAGCAATTGTGAATTATTTTAAGAAGAGAAAACTTGAATTTACAATTAGAATTATGCCTATTTAGGGTAAAAGAAATGTCTTTTATAAATTTTTTTATGATCATTAATATGTGTTTTTTAGATGAGTGCTTAAAGGATTTTCTGAGAAGTTAGAGTCAGTGACTAAACAGCAATTGTGAATTATTTTAAGCAGAGAAAACTTGAATTTACAATTAGAATTATGCCTATTTAGGGTAAGAGAAATGTCTTTTATTAATTTTTTTATGATTATTAATATGTGTTTTCTAGATGAAAGCTTAAAGGATTGTTTGGTTTGTATATTAACATTTTATGTTGCACTTAAAATGTACTAACAGTTTTAAGTTGCAGAATTCGTTGAGATGTTTGTTAAGAAAAACCAATAAATTTACATTTATTTAAATGCGTGAAAAAATATTGTTTGTAAAAAGTTTCTTAATGTGTCTATACATTCTAAATCTGATAAGTTTCTAATTAAATTAAACTGTGCTAAATATGTTGGAGCAGAAATTTTTTATTGATTTGTATTATATTTACTATCTTATTAGTTAAAAGTAAAATGATAAATTACAGATGAATTTATTTATATAGTAAAGCTCTTTAATAAAAATATACAGTTCACTTTGCTATCCTGTAGTCATAAGAAAAACATAAATGTGAAAGTTTAATGACAATGAATTAAAAATCATTTCATCTGATCTTCTTTTAATTTTCTTCACCCAAAATAACACGGAGGAAATAAAATTGACAGTGTTATGCTGTTATATAAAATTTTCAAAGAAATAGAAACCATGTTTAAAATCCTATGAGCTATCTTTAAATTTCCTCCAAAATGAGGCAAGTATATCCTTTAAATATTTATCAGTACACCTATGTCCTGATAATTTTCCTATAAAAACAAATCCCTCTACTACTTATAGACAAGCTAAGGAAGTTTCTAGAAAATAATTTACTAGAAGATTATCTGACGGATATTACAGTTCGCTTAAATCAAGAAAAATCTGGAGGGCTTTAAAACATAAAACCGGAAGAAATCAAGATGAGAGGATTGGCTTATAGCTTGTATGGGAAGGCGCATTTATAGGTTTGAGAAAGGATACTAACTAGAAACGAAAGTAAAAACATTTAATTTAGAATGAACAATGTCACTCACTTTAAATACTTTGATGCGGCTATTGTATGTAGTACATATTTGTGTTTTGCATCCTACTTTTATTTTAGTAATTGTAGCTTTGAATATAAAATGTATTAATTTGTTACATACATACATATATATAGAATATACACCGAAGAGCCATTACATTATCACCACCCTCCATCTATAACAATGGGCTCGCCCAGGTTTTCATGGTTTCTCGCCCAGGAACAATGTTTTCATGGAACTCATTAGGACCCATAATCCCCATAGAACAATCCCTGGCTTCTGTAAGCTACTTAAATATAGTTGCAGACCAGGTTCACCCATTCATGGCAACAGTTTTTCCTGCGGGGGATAGTGTTTACCAACAGGATAATGCACCATGTCATAAGGGTCGAATCGTCGNATTAACAGGATGGTCATAATGTAATGGCTCATCGGTGTATATACATACATATAGAGTACATATATATTCAGAAAGCTCTCATTTATGCACTGCACCGTGCCTAAGAGATCGCCAGGAAGAAAAAGAGTCAAAAGTGAAAGAGACGCATAAGTGAAATGCCTATTCAAAATTTTAAAACGCATTATGGATTGCAATGAGAGAATGAATATTCACGCTTTTAACGATTGAATGTTAATATTTATGAAGGTATTTACTATAACAGAAAAAAATATTTTAACATACCTAATAACAATTTATTTTCCTACAAAACAACCCATAATAAAGTTCAGCTCTCCTGGATGAATAAGCAAAAAATTTTTTTTCAAATTCCTACAAATAGGAAAAGAGAGTCAGTAGCTGAACTGCAAATAGTGTCTAAAGTTTCTAACTCTCTCATATGATATGGTTTAACTTTTTCTTCCTATTCATTATTGTCATCATCCACGTCATCATTAGCTATTTCAATGTTGCCATTTGTTATCACTAAGATCAACTTCCCAATCTTCTTTAACTTCATGATGGTTTTTATGTTGACCAAGTGCTCAGCACAGAATAGCTTTTTTTGGCTCTTGCGCTAGAAAACGAAAACTAGCTAACTAACCGCTCCTAGTTTGTTGATTTAATCACTATATTCATTTTCAACAACTAAACTGCCTACTTAATCAATACTCCGCTATTGATCAACTCACACAGGGTTTCACTGTATCAAGATTGCAGTCCCACAGTGGACTGATCGTTAAGACACGGTTCCCAGCAGATCACCAAAGTCAGGCATCACTGGCTACAGTCAGTGTGCGAGTGAGTGACCACTTGAATCAGCCTGCGTAGAGACCGAGGGTGTGCGGTATTGGTCCTCATTAAACTGTTCTACCGTAAAGTGCTTGACTTCGCGTGCAGGTCGTCGGGCTACCAAAGCGGGGGTGCCATCCCTTCTGAGGAGAGGATCAAAATTGTGATGGCATGTCTTCGGATCATCCTCAGGGATGTTTCCCAGACCGTCGTCAATAGCCTATTGTGCAGCTCTAGTGCGACGTAAATGAACAACAACAACAGTATCAAGATTTCAAGACTGCGATCTTTTTGAAACTGAAGTATTAGCTAATGTTCGTAGTACTAGCTATGTAGTACTAGCTATCAGCCTAGCTAACGCTCAAATGCACTACCACATTCTCATGATGGTTTTTTTTTCCACATCACTTCAGAAAATTGTGCTGAGGAATGGGCTAATAGTGAAAAAATTTGACCGTGTAAGTTAAAGTTTTTTAATTTTTTTTAAATTTAAAAGTATTTACTTGTATTCATATTTAAAATTTTTTTTTTCATATTATCTAACTATCTTTTATGCTTGTGTTATAGAAAACTTATATGAATGTTCTAAAATATAAGAACATTTGTATCTTTGTAATAGGTATTTGAGAAAATATTCTATCCTAATTTGCAAAATCATTGAAGTGCATAGTTATATAGTTGCCATACTATTATTATATTTTTTGTCACTAAATTTTGTATATTAAATTTGCAGAAAAATCTTTTTATGCACTTAATATCGGTATTAGTAACACCAGAGTTTCATTTTGAACGTAGATAAAATCCGTTTTCTGAAGAGAATTGGCAAAAGAACGCGTTCCATATCTAGGCAACCAAATTAATCAGCGAAAATACTTAACTTTTAGCATTTATCAAGTTGTTGCGTGAAAACAATCTTAGCGACTAACTGCAATTTATCTTTTAGAATAATTTGCACGAAAAATAAATTTCGCATATTTTTCCTAGAGAGTTACTACGATCGTCTGTAACAGATCCTGAGTATAAATTCCGTGGATCAGCAAGATATTTTCTTTTACACAACGCATCATTTTGATATTTATTGGAATTTTTTTTTCTTCAGTACGGCTGCCATTTTATTCTTAAAAACCGCCAACAGTTTCTTTTCTTTTTTTTGGAATAGCCTGATCTTGATTAATAGTTTTCTGAAATATCTGCTAATTAACAAAAACCTTAAATAAAGAAAAGAAATTTAAGGTAGTTTCGTATTGTGGCATAAATGGACTTTCTGACAAATGGGTTTGTAAAATTATAAAATTTTTGTCATTTTAGATTGAACTGTATCTTAAAAAATTATCTTATAATTATGAATATAATATTGGTTTTAAGTGTTTGAAGATATGCATTTTTTTAGATGCTCTGGTCTTAGCTCTATATATCATTTCAGAATTAATTAAGAATTACAGCATAAAACAAAAGAAATAGAAGTGAGAAAGTTCTCAATAACAACCAGGAATTGAAACCTGGTTTCAGATAGCGTTCTAGCCTCTGAATCATCTTTCACACAATCTGTTGCTAATAAGATAAACATTGCTTGAGTAATCTTAGTGAGCACAGAGATCTACCATAAGTGAAGTAGGCTTTTTATTAAATATTTAAGTTTGTTTTTAGCCAAAAATTGCATGATTTAGTGACAAAAATAAGAGTACAAATAATTGGTGTTTATTAATTTTAAGAATGAAGAACACATGTGTAAAATGACGCTGAAGGTGTTTAGAGTTAACCATAAACTTAGAGTATAATTGAAAATTCCGATTAATAACTGAAGAGTATATTTGAATGTACCTCAGGCATTAACCGATCAGCAGTACGTTAAATGATCGTCCATCTTTCTGCATAGTTGGAATTCTATTAATAGATTTCAGTTTTCTTTTGCTAAAATCCTTAATCTCTGCTCTCCATCCACCGAACTTAATTTTTAAGAAACATTCCTTATTCTGAAAAATTTTAAAAGGTTAGTTAATTATATTTCTAGTATCGCACCATTTCCCATCATTTGGAAATCTACTATAATTTAACCTATTGCACCCTGGGGCTCCTGCAAATTTTCCCCACCTGATTTTATCTTTCCTTTTATTATAATTTTGTCCAAACCTGTTCCTATGACCTTATTGGATAAACTACTTTTCATGTGTTTGTCTCTTCCCTTCCATCATCATTTGGTGTTTAGACACTGAAGTAGTTTCATTTTTATTGAACCGAAACTATAGTATATCCATTTCTGTACTCTCCTTATCTTATTTGCGTTTTATTCACTTTTTTATGGCGTTACTCTATATAGTAGAATGTTTACCCTATCCTTTTCGAGTAAATTAATGTGTGTCGATAGATCACGAACGTGGATACTGAAATCTGAAGTCAATACTCTTTCTTTCGAATAATAAGCTTAAACTATAGTTTAAATTCTCTGCAAGTGAACTGAAAAAATAATCTAATTTTCTATTCCTTCAATTTGTTTTAATACGTATTGCATGATCAGTTTTTAAACTAAACTCTCTTGATTTCATTTTAATCATTTTAAAACTTTGCACGAAATTGAAAATTAAAAATTAAAGTATCTGTATTTGAACGGCAGAGAACACAATAAAAGAAGTGACTTAAAAATATTATTACACTTCTGTTTAATCTTAATTATTTTTGTTTATTTTTAAACTTATGCCTATTTAATTACATTTTATACAATTTTAGGAATCCTAAAATCAAAAATAGTAGTAATAGTACTTTTTTTCCTATGCGGTGTATACCGGAGATGATTCTTGGCGTAATAAAACATACAGACCAATTTCTGGAATCGTGAGACACGATGGTTCCATAACACAACTCTTTGGCTAAATAATTGCCATAATAATTGTAGTGTTCAATAACACTACAATTTATAACAGCAATATGATATAATACACATACGATTAAGTAAAAATAGTTTCAGGATACAATTTATAGAAAAACAGTAGTTGAGGATGCACTCGCATTCCAATTTTTAAAATAAAATACTTGTATTTTTTTAATTGCATGATATCTAATTTCTATTCGTTTCTCTTCTGTTGATTATTAATTCAAATTTGACTTATTATTCTCTTTGTTATGCGCATATTTGATTTACAAACTATTTTATAACGGCATGAAAATTAACAATAATTTCCAAGTAATTCGTATTAGAACAGAAACATTCTACTGACCATATCAAAAGAAAACAAGCATTCATTTTTTAGAAGCGTAAGCAACTTAAGAAAGGTGGGAATGTGTGTGAGTATGTTTTAAGAATTACCCTTAATTGATTTTTAACTTTAACTGCACCTTTTAAATTATATATGAGTTCTGAATTCAATATAGGCATAAAATAAAGTATTCCTTCACATAATTGTTTGTGTTATTCAACATCACATTTTGAGAGGTAACCCTCAGTTTTAACGGTGTGCACGGTGAAAAAAATTCTAGCAGATGAACTGCAGTGTATGTTAAAAAATTTCTCGTAAAAAAAGAAATAAAAACATAATTCCGGATAATAAAACCAAAATATACGGTTTTTAAACTATTCGTTTGGTAATTTTCTGTTCATATGGGAACAGTTTACCTAAATTAATGATTTTCAAATCATAGTTCTTATTACCATTCATTCTGCTAAAAATATGAAAAGCAAATTCAACTGAATAAATGGTTCTTAGGCCACGCTCTAAAGTATTATGTTAAATTTACCAAACTTTACAGCATTTACAGATTTTTATGATACATTATAAAATCGGATTCTATTGTTAATTTGTGCAAAATCATTATCGAAGCGCTTCGGTAAAAATTACTCAACTTTCTGGTGTTCCTGAAGAGCCAGAAGCACTGAGAATTTTTCTATATTCTGGTAGTTTTGACTATATATTATTTCCCAGTGTATGTTAAAAATTCAATTAACAAGAACTGATGCTTACATATTATTTGTTTTGAAATTTTTTAGCGGTGTTTCAGTATATATTTGAAAACATTAATAAAATGAAACTTTTATTATAAATAATTTTTTCCATAATTTATTCTGAAGGGAAATTATTTTACTTTTATGGTATTTTATTTTGAAAGGATATCCGGAATATTTTTAAAACTCCCACTAATGTTGACATTATAATTTTGGGTGGCTCTTCCTAAACAACGCTTGAGTTTTTGTTTTTGTCTTTCTAAATAAAAGGATTGTTATTCAAAAGATAGTTAGTATGGATTAAAAAATAATTGCATTTAGTAATCTTCTCAATACACTACTACTCCGGTGATAGATTAAGAAATGGGGGAGGAAATAAATTATTATTTGAAATGAAACATTATTTTTCTTTAAAACAGTTTTTTATTTAAGTTTTTGTTCATAATTTTTTAAAAATTTCTGCATGAGAATTGAGGCGGATAAAGAAAGCTTTAGATTAGTTTTTATGTATAACAAGTTAAACCCACGCATTTATATTTATAAGAGGGGAGTAACATTAACCGGAAAAGCATTTCCTTAGAAATCGCATACGCAACATTCCATGGATTATACCGAATTGGAAATCTCCAACATTCCATGTCAGAAATACTAATTTTGGTATCGTTTCTGTAATTAAATGCCTTAGAATTAATTATTTCAGAAAACGATGGGGAAATGTAACAATGATTTTACCTCAGTCAGTATTTAATCAAAAATAAAATATTTTATTCAAAAGGAGGATCTTTGCGCTCTTTATAAATGTATACTTGCTTAATTGCAAGGCAAATCATGAAATTATATTTCAAAATTCATTTAAATTTCAAAACTTTACTTATGCCTGGCAGTATGCCATGCCTCATCTCTGCCTTTATATATTCTCTCCAGTTTAAATAACTAAAAACATTTTCTAAATCTAATACGTTTCGATTTGATAACCAAACCCACCAGGTCCTTAAAATTAATTCTAGCTAAATTTACTCCGATCATTGCAGAAATGTATCAAAATTATATAGTTTTGAAAAGTATCGAAGAAATGTTTAACGTAATAAATTTAATTTTATAAACTGACCACACTGTGCAAAATTCTGGATCAAATTACTGTAAAATTTCATGGAACACAAAAATCTCTGATGTACCGCAATTTTTACACCAATATTCACTGTAAACTAACTGAAACACTGTAATTAAATAAATATTACTCTAAAAATTATGGAATAAAATTGTATGGTTAAAATTAATTTTACGTTAAAATGGATTTTACGAATGTAAGTGCTTTTCATCGTAGTTTGATTCGGAATTTTTTACAGTGCGGTTATTAGTTATATCAAAATACATTTCCATAAGCTCAACTCATCAAATTAAAGTTTATGTTAATTTTTCATTATTCAAAATTATAAAAAAAAATGCAAGAAGCGTAACTATGAAAAAGTAATGCCCAGATTTCATTTTCACGACATGTACAAACTGTGCGACAAAATATATTTTCCCGACATGTACATTTTCCCGACAATTTTCTTTTCTAGACGTATACGTTTTTCCCGATAGGGCTGGAATGTATGGGAGATAACTATTAGATTCTTTGTTGCAACAATTTAACGTTTTAAGTAAGTCTGAAAAATTTATGGCAAGAAAGTGCAAGTGATATATAATGACTGTTTAGGTAGTTACTGTTTATGTTGTAAACATTTCATTTTACTAAATAAAGAACTTGGGACTTTTCAAAATTTTAGTTAACTCATGATAGCTCTAAAAGGTTAGCAAACGTATCTGTCGGAAAAATGAGCTATCGGGAAAACGTACCTGTCGAGAAAATGTACCTGACAACGCGGCCAATGAAATGTCGGACAAACGTCTGGCAACACATTTTTCGGAATGCAACAATACATCTTTCGGGAAAAACTATTATAGCCGATTCAGAAATCTCTTAAAACTACCATTTCATCCGTCATCAAACTTTGATTTCGATTATTTTTCTTATGCTTACCTAAAATATCTTATATAAGGTAAATATTACTTAAAGAACGAGAAATAAACTCTGTGAAACTCAGTTTTAATATTACGGATCTATAAGCCAGCAAACATCATTGATGTAATAGTTTAAATATCTAAAAAAAAACCAGAATCTTCAACAGATTAATTTATTTTAGAGTCTTATGTTAGACTAAAACGAAAGAGTAATTTTCAATCTCTCCCCCTGGACGTATTAATGGAACTTTTTAAATTATTTTCTTTAAATTATGGACTGAAAATCTCCTTTGTTATATTTACTATTGCTTGGAGATAATATGACTCCTAAGAATAACATAGAATATATACTCAGTAAAACAGAAAAAAAACAATTATTATCATTCCCTTTTACAGAATCATAGTAATCCATTAGTGTTTTGTTTCTTATTTCACTAACTAAGCCATATTAATGTTTATGGATTACGGTAAGTAAGCTCGCAACATTTTCTTGTTCCGTTTATTTTTTTCGTATATAATAAATTTGAAATGAAAAAGAAATCTGCAAGGTTAATGGACATTAAATAGCCTGGGGGTCATGGCCAATTTAGTAACCATCTTCATGGCATTGTTTCAGCATTGCGCTATATATCGCTTTATTTTTATTATTTTTTATTAGACAAGCTGATACTAGCTATCTCAAGGAATTCAAACAACCGTTGGGGATAGAAACTCAGTTCTTCGCAATAGCAGTTGATTGCTTAGCTTGATGTACAATCAATAACGGAAGCTAGCGAAAAACAAAAGTTTTGAGCATAAAATAGTCACAAATTTAAAATCCTTTGTTGTTTTTCTTACGGAAAAATCTGTTCCCCACTTTTTTGTTCAGCTAAAAATAACTTTGATAGAGACTTATCTTGCTTTATGCTGATGAGGCTTTAATTGGCGAATTTATCGTGAATAAATATATTTCACCAATCACGTTCTCATTCAAATTCTCGCAAGCAGCAAGAATGGACCATTATACACTATTTGATAATTATTAAAATTGCCAAGCTGCAAAAATATTCTTAAAATACAGAATGCTTTTAATTGTTATACATTGCACGCATTTAATAAATTCAAAATTTTATTTTAATATAAAATATCAAACTTCTGCACTGACAAATAAAGCATGATTAGAACTACCAGAAAATAGTAAAATGTGCTGCATTTCTGGCTATATAAAAGCACCAAAAACTCGGTAATTTTTACCGAAGTATTCTGGTGATGATTTTCGAAAAAATTAACAGTACAAAACGGTTTTATAATATGTGATAAAATTTAGAAAGTGTAACAAAGTTTCGTAATTTTATCATGGTACCTTAGAATATAATTTTAAAATAATTTTTTGGTTAAATTTACTTTTCAGTTTTGTATTTTTTAATCAAATGTGTGTTTTAATACGAACGATAATTTAAAAAAAGTATTCTGGTTACTACGTGAAGAGAAAAAGGAAAACATAAATGGTTTAAATACGATATATTTTGGTTTTATTATCAGGAATTATTTTTTTTACTACCAGAAATGCCATTACTTTACAGTACCGTCACTTTAACTGAATTCTTTTCTCAAACTAAATAATTAAAAATAAAACAATTTCTGAAAGATGGAACAAATTTTCAAAATATTGGTTGGTTTCTTTGTTTGCTCTAAAGTCTTTCCATAGACGCTTATTCATTAAAATGTATACGTAAGACTACTGCGTATTCTAATACTCGTTATTCAAAATAAATATATTTGTAAAAATAAGCAACGTGAAGTAAACTTCTTTCAACTTTATGAAAAAATAATTTGATGAGAAAAGGTTTCAAAAGATATTAAAAATACTTTGAACTTTTGTTTAAGCGTCCCTTTTTCTAAATAAAAACTTCACTTTTGTTATTGTTTCTGATTTCTCGTTGTCTGTTTGAATACGCTCGCGAGAAAGGTCTTCCATGAGCTAAAAAGAAAATGTCCGATCTTTGATCGACAACAAAAGATTTCTAAATTGCCTCTTTCATTCTAGATTTCCATTAAATAAGAAAAACAAATATAAGACATTTTCTTTCAAGTTTCATTTAAAAAATTTTATTTTAAAGAGACATTTTTATTTATTTTTATTCTTGAATATGTGACTTTTATACATTCGGCTGACAAGAAACAATTTGAAGCATATGTAATTTAATATTAAAACTTTTTTAAATATCACAACCAAAAACTTAAGCAAACATGACAATATTATTACCTGTAAAATATTTCAAAAATATTCAAAGTCACTACATTTGAAATTATTACAGAGCTAAGCGTGTGTCAAAATACTTTTTGCTATGGCCGCCACTCACTTACTTGAAATATAGCCTTATTCCTTGCATAAGGAGTTTTTAGGATTTCCGCAGTTTTCCGAGTTTTAACTCAAACTCTTTTATCAAACTTTTTTTATAAAAAATGAAAAAATAAAAACAGTTGATCAAGTCAGGAAGGTGGCCATTATTTTCTTGTAATGTGATGACGACAAGATGCGTTGCTGATTTTTTTGGCTATTTTCAGTTTTTTTTTTCTGGTTATTTTCTGATTTTTTCGGTTATTTTCAATTTTTGTGTGGTTATTTTCTGATTTTTTTGGAAATTTTCGTTAAGGTGGCCATTTTTGCGCTGTAAGAAAGTTAATCTCTCATCATACTGTAAAACATTCCTNTGTCTGGTTATTTTCTGATTTTTTCGGTTATTTTCTATTTTTGTGTGGTTATTTTCTGATTTTTTCGGTTATTTTCTATTTTTGTGTGGTTATTTTCTGATTTTTTTGGAAATTTTTGTTAAGGTGGCCATTTTTGCGCTGTAAGAAAGTTAATCTCTCATACTGTAAAACATTCCTGATCAAATTACGATTTGTAGTACATGTACTGAGGTTGCATCATCTCTATTTTATCGTAAAATCTATTTCACCGTAAAATCTATTTTACATTAAAATCCATTTTTACAATAAAACAGGGGTGTCCAACTGGCGGCCCGGGGGCCGCATCCGGCCCGCGGAGCCTTTTTTTGTGGCCCGTGAACTAAAATATATTAGTTGTCATTTTGTGCGGACAATTTTCGTAAAAAATCTATACGGGTTTAAAAGACTTTTCTCGTTGATAAAAACCTAATTTCTTCGTTTCTGCGAAATTTAACATACCACGGTGCAAAAAATTTATTTCTCAGGTTTTGCATCCCGAAAAATATTTATTCAAATATAAAAATAATTGTGCATGTTGCTCTTTTTTATTTCATTTTTTTGTATTTTGTGAATATAATATAGCATGTGCGTATCAGAAATTTTCTCGAAGAAATTCTCCGATTTAACTTTTTAAAACCATTCATTTAGGACAAAAATATTTACACACACATTTGTGAATTTTAAATGTAAATATCTATTCTCTGGTGGTTGCTGCAGACAAAGCTCAATTTTCTCATTGAACAATTTGTGTGTTACTATGTAAGTTTTAATACCAACCTTTTCAAAGTTTTATATCTTAACAATTGTCTGTTGCACATTAATTGTTTAATACATAGGTGCACATTAAAGTTATTGTAGCCCGAGTTTTTATTATTTATTTAATATTTTTAAAAATATTATTAATAACAATTAAATATTTTTAAAAATTTACTTCTTATTTTAATTTGTAATTCAATAATTTTGCGGTTTGGCCTCAAGGTTACTTAAATTGAAATATTAAATTGGGCAAAATTTGAAAATTATAAGTTAATATGCAAAGATGCGGCCCGCCATTTTATTTGTGTTTATAATGGTGGCCCCCGGCCTCATGTAAGTTGGAAACCCCTGCAATAAAATATTGTACCGTACTTTTTACAGCAAAATTTATTTAATGAGAGTGATTCAGTGATTTTACTGGTAATTATTACTGTATGTCAGATAAATCATAGTATATCAGATTTTTTGAAATGTAATATGTTCCGGTAAAAAAAATAATTTTATGGTAAAATTTACCCCCCCATATTGAGAATCGGTACTTTTTATCGTTATTTGACATATAATATTTCAGAGTGTAAAAATATGCTTCTATAAAAATAAATTTTCTGTTTTTTCGAATGATTTTAATATCTAATTTTCAACCAATTGATGATGTTGTTATATTTGAAAGGAACTTATTTTTTTCAAGTATCTAATTTAGTATATCGACAAAAATGTGATGAATACTCTAACTCATAAAATGTTTTCATCATTTGTTGAAAAAGGTTACTTTAAAAACAAAAGAATTTCTACATTACTTAAATTAGAAGTTTAAGACTAGAAAAAATCTTTATTTCACTCAGTAGAACTTAAAAAATTTAAACTCTCCCTAATGATATAGAAATGTCTCATTATTATCAGAAAATTATAGAATAACTGGCTCAAAAATAACGTGATTTTTCCCTTCGAAATATTTTATTTTGGATTTAAAATCTAAATATTTTAAGATATACCATTAAATGAAGGTTAAAGAATAAAATAAATGCCAATTTTTGCTAATCAACTTCTAAAATGGAATTTTCAATATTGTTTATAATATAATTCCATGTTTTTGGAGAAATTAATTCAGATTCTTAATAAAGAGTGGAAAACGTCGTATTATTTGCAAAATTAAAGATCAATTCATCTATATTATATAATCTTTTAAGGAAAAATAATTTGGAGGTTTCAAAAATTTGATTTAATTTTGTTTTTTAGATATACAAACTATAGCAATGCAATGTATCTAAAACATCAAAATATTTCAAGCATTTTAGCTTTTCGAATTACTTTAATTTACATTGCAAAAATACAGCACAAAAGTAAACTTATTCCTTGTATTTCTTAGTAAAACTATTGGATTAACAGTAATAAATAATAATTCAGCGACAATAAAATAAACAGAGCAACTTGACATTTGTTTTACTTTAACTTTATGATCCAAACTTAATTTCAGATCTTTGAAATATATTAGACGAGCACGAAATCAATAAGCGAGATGGATTTGGGCTTAATATTGACTCCATTTAAGTTATTAAACTTATCAGAAACTTTTATTAAATTTCGGATCTGACGGTTGATGCTGTTCATGAAAGTGAAGAAATTTAATAAAGATTATTTGAAGAGCTCATCAACGGGATTTGATGAGCTCTTTACTTGTATCATTTTTATCTAATTCTTAATAAAAAAATTACATATAAACTGCTGTAAATTTAAAATATTTTTTTAGTTATAATGAAAGAGAGAAACGATTAAGAGTTTGTTAAATATTATAATTATTGTTTTGTATAATTATAATTTTTTGCAGTGTATAATGTACCACAAGTGACATTTAACATTTTTAACCGCTTCCTGCTATACTACCCTACAATAATGGAAGATACACTTATAACTTTATATACTTATTACTTTAACTTTATTTCAACTTATAACTTTACATAGTTATCACTTAAGGCCATATCACACATAGGGAAAATTCGTTCAATTCAACCATCAACTCAACCCCAACTTCAACTTTCTGTTCAACNGCCTTTCATTCCTTCAGTGGGTCGATAAATGAGCACCAAGCATGCTTGGAAACTAAACACTGGGGGTTTCGCGTTCGGTTGACCACCTAACCGGAACATCTGCTCCTGCGCTCCAGAGCCCAAGGTCAAGAAAACTTAGATGGGCACAGTGGCCCTTGGCCCTCGATGGGCTGTCGTTCCACTGAGTTTAGTTTAGTTTATACTTATTACTTTTACTATAACCTTAAAATATTCGAAAAAATGAAAAACTGGAAAAATTTAAAATTAATTAAAAAAAATAGTATTTTAAAATTTGAAAAAAAAAAATGTTAAAAAACTGAGAAAGTATTTAAATTAGTTTTTTATACTGCGAATATGCAGAATAAAAATTTTTTTCCAAAATTTTGTAGTGAATCATATTTGGCAATAAATGAAAAAATCTGATTTACATATTTTAAAATAGTCTGACTCGCAATTTTATTGATACTTTTGTACTTTTTAAATGAAGACTCAAAACTGTAAAGGGTTTTCCACAATTTTTTTATTCAATTAAACAACATTTCTTAAAAATGATACCGCACTGTGCGGTATCATCCCTATAAAACTGCATTTTATTTCTCATATTTTCTTTCCTTATACCATCATAATTTGATGTCTGGCAGGTTATTGTAAGGTATTCTTCTTCTTCAGCACGACAGCCCCTTACAGGCCTTGGCTGCCTCAACCACATGTAGCCTCCAACGCCTCCTATACACGGCGACTTTTTTCCAGTTGTTAATCTTTATTACTTTGAGATCTTTAGTAGTGTCATCCAGCCATCTAGTTGGAGTTCTTCCTCTGGCCCGAAATCCAGAAGGATTTTTAAAGGCGGCGATTCGTATTGCATTGTGTTCTGGACCTCATTGTGAGGTATTATCATATGATATTAAATGTTGCTTTGTGCTACAAAATGACATTTGCTGAAAACCTCGTCTTTTGTTAAACTTTCCTTTAAAAAGTACAAAAACTAATTAAAAAATTACTTGAATGTTTTTAAATTTTGCAGATATTCAAATCAGACTTTTTTTCATTAGTCACCAAATGCAATTCACTGCAAAAAGTGCGAAAAAAATACCTTTCTTTTATCGCATATCAGTATAAAAGAACTATTTTAAATACTCATATCTTGCGCAGTTTTTAACGACTTTTTTCTCAAATTTTAAAGCAATAATTTTGAAATTATTTTAAATTTCTGCAATTTTTCTTTCATTTTTTTGAATGTTTTTAAAGTTATAATAAAAATTAAGACAAGAAAATTAGTCAATTAAAAAATTGTTAATATCGCCATATATATTCAAACTAGCTTTATGAAATTTTATGCAGTTATTTAAAACAACAATCAAAGTAATCGCCCAAAATAATAAAGTTGCAAAATTTCTGCTTGGTTTTCTGGTGGAGGTTGTTCAAAAATTTCGTCATTTAAAAACCTTAAAAATTACAAAATAGACATTAATGAAAAATTAAAAAAAAAACCAAAAATTGATAGTGTCACTTCCATTAGTGTAGGGTAGTGTATAAAACAATGTACTATCAAAATAAAATATTTGTATTTGAATACACTTAAAGAATATTAAGGATATTCTGTTCCCTTAGAAGAAGATTGCTGATTATCATTTTTCTTACTAAAAAATAAGTGCAGTGCTATTTTAGACAGTAAATTATTTTGTACTTTCCCTGTGATTCGGATTAGTCCACCAATTTACTTCAAGCAATTTTTCTTTCGGTAATAAATTGGTTGTTTTAAATTCTCATTTCTCTTCATGTTCTCTTCAATCTTCAATTCTCTTCATCTTTCAAACTCTAATGTCTCATTTAACTAACTATAAAATAAAGAAAACAACCATTTTCAAAGTTTTAAATTTCGATCCTTTTTACTAGCAAATTAACTATTTTAAGCCACAATTCTTTGGTTATTTCAGCAATATTTATATATTTTTGAGAAAATAAATTACTTGGATTCTAAGCTGCATTTCTAAATTTGACTCATTAACCTTTAAATCAAGCAATTTTTGTTTTTCATGTGGAATGATTGGTATGATAAATTTTTCCAAAATTTTCATGGATGAAACTAAGTAAAACTATGAAACAGGTAACCTTTTTGTTAAAAAAAAAAGTTGTAGTTATCTCTTGTAATCTCTAATGTTTGCTTCATTCTCCTGGTTTTGTCCCCTCTCCCAAGGCCAGCAACTCCTAAAAATTAATTAGTGGGGAGTCAAAAGGGATCGAATTTCCGCATTACAAATGCAAATGATGCCGATACACTTTCTTATGCTATATCGAAAGAAATCAAATTCGAATCGATATGACTAATAGTTTGAAATTTATTTAAGTTTCAACATATTTGTTACTAATAAGGAATCTGTATCTTCACGGAAAAAAAATTCTAGTAAAATTACCTAACTGTATAGTTTTACATTACATATATATATATATATATATACACACATATATATATACACACATATATATACACATATATATATATATAAATATGCAAAGTATGAAGCATTGTATATAATACCTAGGCATTCTATAGAATGACAAATGCTATTTAGGCAAAGTATGAGAAAAACTTCCTGATATGGTTTTCATGTAAATGGTGTGCATTTCTCAAAAACAAAAATGTTATTCTGAAAAAATAATGAGAGTGCGATTAAATTTTTTTTTTCAAAACCCGTAAAGAAAAATGAAAGTTGTACAAAACATAATTTATGCTTTTCTTATTAAGGGAAACAAAATGTTCATATAAAAAAATAAGAAATTAATCTACTTGTTGCAACATGGCAGGATTGAATGACATCTTGAATTACATTTCATTACATTACGAAACGAATCTTAGATGCATTTTGCCGATTTCTCATTTGACATTCTATAGAATGCCTTGGAATTGTGTGAAATATAAACCATTTCATACATTGCCTGCTAGTTTTAGGCATTACATACAATGCCTAGACCTTCTATAGAATACTGGATTTCAAACTTTGACGGTCACATATATACTGATATTAAACACAACACCACACCAAAGTATATGGTATTTAAACCATTCATTTGGTAATTTTATCAATTTTATCAATCATATGGTAACAGTTTAAATGTAAATTCTGGTTTCAAAAGGTTTAGTTCTTATTAACACACATTACCGCATTTACTAATATTTAATTACATGTTGTAAAACTATATTTTATTATCAATTTTGCAAAAATTATTAACAGAGCAATTCAGTGAAATTTAACAGACCTTTTAGTATTCCCATAGATCTAGTAACAAGATACGTTTTACCATCTTTACCGTACTGTTTTTTCTGTTTGTGTGTGTGAAATCATATGTTAAACTTAATTGAAATTATATGTTAAACTAACCTACATTTTCCTTTTTTCTCAGATTTATTGATGATCATTTGGTTATTAATTTTAACGATTTTTATATTTTAGCTGAACAAATTTAACCAAGTGAATTAATTTTTATTAAAACTAGTAATGGAAATTCTTTGAACTTAACTTTTGAACTTAACTTAATTTAAACTTTTTGACAAAAGAAATGATTTTAACTTTTCAAATAAAAAGAGCATTGATTTAAACTATAACTTAAACTATAACTTAACCATTAAGATTTTTTCCAATGCTATTAACAATCAGATTCTTAGCTTTTACCGAAATAATTCAAACTATTAAGAGTTTTTAAAAGAAACTGATACATTTAAAGCAGATTTAATTAATAGTCATTTTCCTAGTTCATTTCTTAAATTTCATTAAAAAAATATTTTAAACCACTTCGAACATTTTTTTATTAAATATCCTTTTTCTTTATTTAGATTTAGCTCTGATTCATTTTTAAGGTAGGAACTAATTATGATAAACTATTCCTAAAGCCACTGGACGGAGTAGCTTAGATGTATGATTTCTTATAATCGATTCATTAATTTAATAAATAAACTTCTAAATAAGTTATAGACTTTATTAAATATCTTTGATTACTTAATTCTAATTGTCCAGTGTAGTAAACGGTTTAGTCTTATTTTTTACTCCTAATGCCTTTTTTTTTGTTGCTTTTTTTGTCAGAATGGAATGGGCTCTGGTTTATAATTAACCAACTCAATGAATTATGAATGCAGATAATAATAATAATATAGAAAATATAGAAAAAAATATAGAAAATGCTAAAATTGGTTCTTTGAGTGCCTGAATTCATTTTCAGAATTATTACAATATTTCGATAAACTGAATTGTCTCAATTATGTCAAACCACAGTTTGAATTTTCTTCTTTCACTCTTAATTCATAATATTAAACTTACAAGCCAATGAAACTTGCATTGCGATTGCCTGAATCAATTTTTGGAATTATTTTAGTCCACATCATGTATTTCCTCCTTTTAATTTTAAGCCATGCTAATAAACTATTTTTGTGTATTAATTTTTAAAAAAAATCAGTTTAATGTATTATTAAACATTCAAATTTAACCACTTGTGTGTATTTCAAGCACTTATTTGTATAAACTGTTTTTGTGTATTTATTTCTTATTTTTTTACAAAAACATCAGTTTAACTAACTTTTTTTTAATATATTATTAAACGTGTAGTTTTCAAAATGTTGTTTTTCTATTTCTAGTCTCAATTTCTTCCATTATTGTTTTATAGCACGTATTTCCAATTTTTAGAATTTAGTTAAGCTATTTTTGTTGCCCTTTAAGGTATTAATTTAATATATTACTAAACATGCAGTATTGTACTACTATAGTACTGCAATTGTCTGAATATTTGTTAATCCTTTTCAGTGTATGCATTATATAATTTTACCTTTTAAATACTCCAATAATTTGCTTAAGCTATTTTTGTTGTATTTCAGCGTGTCAGTTCCATACAAAATAAATGTACAAACTTTTTAAAGCTAGTACTTCGTATCATGGAATTATTTTCTCTCAGCCTATTTTTTATTGTTAAAAAATTCCATGCAATAAGTTATGTTGTTTATAAAACTCTCTCTCCTTACTTTCAGAACTCATATTTTTGTTTAAAATTAAATATCTGTTTTGAAGAGAAAAGAACAACGACAACGTGCAACCGAAACGTGTTGTGCAAACGAACAAGCATAACATAGTGAACATATGAAAATAAAATAAAAATCTAATCAGAAAGCGTATGAGTAACTAGCTTTTTGAACTAAGAAAATTATTTTTAATCGATTAGCAATCATTGTTTGACATTCTCCTTTTCTTTCAGGAACAATTTTGTTTTGAAAAAATAACAAAAAAAGAAAACGTAAATAAACTTTCTGTGAAACAGAATTAATTGTTCTGACAGGCGTACTTCAAGGAATTCTTTTGCTAGAAACAACTTTTATGTTTACTTATTGCAGTAGTTCTTGTTTCCTGTATATTTAATTATCTGGATCAATAGATAGATTTTTTCATCAAACATAAATTTAATTAATTGTAAAGAGTATCAAAACAAAAATTAACTTTTGCTTTACAAATTTTTCACACTCATTTGTTCTCAAATTTATTAAAATTTTCGCAGACGTTCACAAATTAAAAGGTCTATAATTTTAAATCATACGCTGTTATAATTTTCCTTCTAAAATAATGATAAAGTAACCGGCAGCAGTATATACATCCGATTAACCATAAAATTTATGGTTTAGAATATTTTTTGCCTTTACGGTTTCAGAACCCGTTCTGCATACGGAGTGGAAAAATAACTATCAATTAATTAATACTGAACAACTACATAATTGTGCACACAATTTTAAAACAAATATCGCCTGAAATATTAAAGCTAAATTATTTCCGATTTTTATTTATTTATTTATAATTATTTTTTGCCTTCTCGGTGAATTTACGTTATTAGATTAAGCAAAACACGTATTATATGTTGTTCATCCCATCAACATAAAGACTAAGTATATTCAGTATCATCTGACAGAATTCTGTTACTCGAGGACGCATGATATTCATGACTGCTTCTCATGATATTTAAAATTAACCACCATCAAGCAACTTTTTCCTACTCTTAGATCTCCGAAGGGCAGCAAAAAATCTTTCAAAAAATGTACATAATTGGTTCAGCTGCAATTGGCATTAAATTTACTCATAAAATAATTTGTCAAAACTAAACTGCTCCAATTACTATGCTACCTATTTGACCCAATTACAAATGTACTAAAACTGTCTCAATTACTATGATGCCGGTGTGTCTATAACCAAATTTTATCATCATTGTTATCAATTATAGTCTAACGACGCTTTACGGCTCCCCGTAATGAATAAGTAGGGGAGAGTGGGGTTAATTGTAACAGGGTACGATTGTAACAGATCAAAAATTTCGAGTGTCGGGTTCTAGATTTGGTTCCTAGGTGGCGCACAAGCAGCATTTAACAAATCTACATGTACACCCCTGATGGCAACCATTTTTATGTACTTTTGAAAGAGTTACATTGCAAAAGATATTTTCCCTCCACGCAAGTACTCTTTTTGGTATTAGAATACTATATTGTAACAAAGTAATTTTGTTTAAACAAATAAAAATTAGTAACCGAATATGTAAGTGGACACCTTAATTAACATTTCAATAAAAAAAAGATTAGTTTTGCTAATTAACTAGCATTGTTTTTAACAAATGAAGCTGAAATGGCGTCTTGGGGACAATTGTAACAATAAGTAAAGGGACGATTGTAACAGCTGAAAATAAATAATCTTATGTTTACAAACCATTACTTAACTCTTTAAGAACCACCAATAGTTTCCTATATCATTTATATTATGTTGCATGTGCATTATTTTATTTGTCACCTTTCACAGCATAAATTAAAATTTTTAACCCCTTAAAGTTAAAAGTTTAACCCTTTAGGTCTCTGCTCATTATTATTTTTACTCCTAAAATATCACTACTATTTTGATCAATAAAAAAATATATCACAACTATGATAATATGTATAATTAACTATGTTTTAGTTGAATTTATGAACTGTTACAATTGACCCCGTAAGTGGGGACAATTGTAACAAGTGCACGACTGTCAAAAATTGTTAATAACTAATATAATAATATTTAAAATCAGGTATTTATTTTTCTTCTAGTAGAGGATAGTCTACTTTACACGTCTGTCAATTAATACTAATAATATATTGGATTTTTTGCTAGTTAAAAATAGTTAAGTAAAAAATGTTACAACTGACCCCTCTCTCCCCTATATTTTCGCCATAAATTTTTCTTTTTAGTCAGAACTAGTTTATTTTATGTCAATTAATACCTAATACCAAAATTAATTAAGCATTATTGGTGGCAATAATAGTTAGCCTTTTTTGCCCTCTCTTAAGCAAATTAGTAATATTTACCCGTTAATTTTGCTTTTTAACACATAACTTATTATATTACTTTCTTCTTAACTATCAATAAAATTAATTATTATTAGCGTCAATAA
This sequence comes from Parasteatoda tepidariorum, assembly GCF_043381705.1. Lineage (NCBI taxonomy): Eukaryota > Metazoa > Arthropoda > Arachnida > Araneae > Theridiidae > Parasteatoda > Parasteatoda tepidariorum. Next base: position 45,417,101 of record NC_092207.1, on the reverse strand, counting down.
TAATATTGGTGTTTTTCTATGTCTATTCTGAAAAAAAAATTAAATTTCTCCATTATTTATGCTCTTCATTTCCAAATTTTTATTTTATTTCTATTAGCGTTGAATTTAAATTATTTAATTTTATAAAATACATTATGAAAGCAAAACTATAAACAAACTAAACACGTGGTTTCAGATTATCTTAGAACTAATAATTTGGTTAAGTAGTTTGCTTATGCTACGAGAATCAAATTGATCCCTCAGATAACCTGACATTAGAAATGAAATATAATTAAGTATATTTCAATGCGCTATAAGTAATTGTTTTTAATTTGATATATCAGAGAGCAATTTAAGATAAAGAGAGATATGTTATTTTAAAATTTTTTGAAATAACTGAATGGTCTATAGCTAATTTTTTGAACAATGGTTTCTGGCAAAGCCAATGAGGAAATTCATTTTTTTAAATGTCTCCGATTTTAAAGTTTAATTAAAAAAATTCAAAATAGGGTTTCTTAATATATTTTCAATTTTACTCATTTAGAATCTCGTATTTTAATTCGCAATTTGTTATACACACACACATGAGGACAGACGCACACAGAAATTCTTTATTTTATTATATGTATATATTACTTATTGCCCTTCTCGTGGCTTTACGTTATTAGAGTAAGCAAAATATATTTTTAGTTGTTCATCCCATCAAAATAAAGACTGTATTGAGTAACATTTGGCATAATGCTGTTGCTCATGACAACTCATGATAGTTAAAATTTACTACCGTTAAGCTACTTCCCCCTGTACTTATATTATAAAAATGTACAGTATAGGTTCAGCTAAAATGGCACCAAATTTACTCTAAAACACATTGTACCCACATAAGAGTACATATGGTACTTATTAGAACTGCACCAATTGCCGTGATACCTGTAGTGTCTATTACCAAAACTGAGCATCATTGGTGTCAATATTAATATGGAGACATCGCGTAAGGAATAAGTACATTTTCTCCTTTAATTTTGCTTTTTAGTTCATAGCTTATATTTGTTATTTCAATAGTATCTATTACCAAAATTAATGGGATAGCTGAAAGTGACGTATTGTGATTATCTCAATAGTGATTGGTTGTTAAAAAGTCTTATTTGTTTACGTTAGCAACTGTTCTTTCAATCCATTTCGAGTAAGCAAAGCCTGACAAATACCAATTCTCTAAAGCGACACATTCTCTATTCTTCAATTAAGATTTCAATTCTTTCACTACACATTTCTTACTAAAAGCAAAAGAAAGCATGAAGCCGTGTCGAGCATAAAAAAGTTAATTATGCATCGAAGTTGTAAGGTACACAAAACAAAAATATATCTCTGTTACAATAAAATACATAAGCAAATAATAAATCTATGTTAAATAAAAGACTGAGACGAGAAAGAATTATTTTTCAGTGAATTTCCGTTGATTAGCATTTTAACTTATGTGGAGAAACTTAGTTCAACTTTAACATACCAGTTTGCTTGTAAGCAATCACATGGGGACTGATGTTATAGGTCACATATGTGGGTATGTGTGGTCTTCTTTTTGAAGTGCAAGTTAGCATGTTTGATATCGATAATATTTTGCTGTTTTTTATGTTCTCTTGAATAAAATAGTTCAATTTCTCGCTTAATTTGGCTTTTCAGTTCAAAACTTGTTTTAAATTTTTAATAACAGTTGATTTTAAATTTATTTTCATAGTAACGCATTTTAAAAGTTTAACTATAAATAAAAGAAACACGTGGTTTTAAATAACATTAAGAAAATGAGTTTGTTGACGTCGTCCGCTAATGCTATCACTATCAGGTTAATCATTCAAATAACCTGGAAAAAGGAATAAATCATAAATAAGGTATCCTACTAGTTTCGTTGCGCATTTCGTTCCTAACGCATTTTAAAAGTATAACTATAAATCCAATAAACACGTGGTTTTAAATAACATTAAGAAAATGAATTTGTTGACGTCGTCCGCTAATGCTATCACTATCAGGTTGATCATTCAAATAACCTGGTAAAAGGAATAAATCATAAATAAGGTATCCTACTAGTTACGACAACTTTATTTTAAAAATAATAATATAAAAATTAAAAAAAAATAGTTTTTATGTTTTATTATGGGTAAAAACTTATCAGACTAGCAAAAAGATTAACGATTAAAAGTAGCGAAGGATTAGATTCCCTGAAGGGAAAGATACTTCTTTCCCAACTATAACCTGGAGCAAAGGGACACTTTTAAGTTCCTAAACAATGTTCATACTTGGGAGGTAAAGTATAAAAACGAAAGATATCTTCAAATGTGTTTCAAAGAAGAAAAAACATCTTCTCCGACTTTTGTTTTGGCAATATCGGAGAAACTAATTTCATAGATGGTTGAACAATTATCGTTTTCTAGTATTAACAGAAGTGTGAGCAAAAGACCATAGAAAATGTAATTCATTTATCACGGTTTAATTTTTACGGAAGAGCTTCGAATATATTATCTTGAAGAATTTCTTAATTTTTAATTTGACGCAATAGAGCATTTGACTAGTATAAGATACATTTGCTTAAAAAATTTACTCAGACTATTTTTTTATGCATTTTCTATTATTTTGAAGCATATTTAAGGAAAAAAATTCAAAAATAAAACAGCTTCTAAACTGAAATTTCAGAGAGAGTATCAGGTAATAATGTAGTATGACAAATACATAATTCGATGATTATTTTATTTTCAGTATTGAATGTTTTACTTTTGATAATGTTTTGTCACAGGGGATAGATCACTTGTCTCCAAGTGAGGTGAACCGGGTTCGAATCCCGGCAATCTCTGGTTGATTCGAATTTACACACTCGGCTCGCATCGACCACAGTGCTGAAGCAAAATATTATCAGAGGTAGTCAGATAAAGGGTTAGAGTCCCCTTGCCACCTGGCTTACCATGAGAGGTTTTCGTGGTTTCCTCTCCATGTAACGCAAATGCGGGTAAGTTCCTTCAAAATGCCCTCCACGAAGGCAAAACTTCTCCCATTACTTGATCCTGAAGCTCCCTTGTCTTCTGGATTGGGTTCAAAATTACAAGGCTACGGCGTTGAGTACGGTTGTAGTCATAAACTCAAAATAATTGGGTAGGCTGCTTAACGAAGGTTATAAAATAAATTAAAAGAAATGTGACACTGGAGACGTGGTGCTTAGAGGATTCAGCACCCGCTTCTCAATGAGATGAGCTAGGTTCGAATCCAATCGATAGGTGGTTGACACGAATTTTGTTCCGGAATCATAACAACCACAGCGATGACGTAATTTACCGTCCGTGGTAGGCGAAACATGGGGTAATATTTCCATGTAGTTGAGCTAAGTAAGAGAGGTTTTCATTGTTTTATTCTACATGTAACGCAAAGTCGGGTTTGTTCCATTAAAAAGTCTGCCACGAAAGTTATTTTGAACCATTTCTTCATGGAATTGTTCTCTTGTCTTCCGGGTATGGCTCAAAATTGCAATTCTATGGATTTGAAAATTGGTAATAGTACACCTAAAATTGGATTGGCTGTATTTCGAAGTACAAAATTAAATAAAATAAAATGTGACAATGTATAATAGGTTGGAATCTCCTTGCTATTAGGCTTACCCAGGGATGTTTTCGCTGTTTTAATCTCCATATATTGCAAATGCAGAATAATTAAATAAGGAAGTCCTCCACAATTAAATTAAAATTATTAAATTAAAACAGTCTAAAATATAAGCGATAGTCTGCCCCTCCCCTCAGAGGGACTGCGGTAAAATTATCAAACGTTGACTGGTCCGTGGCAATAAAAAAAATGGTTTCACTGGTATAACGTACCGGCACTTTGGATGCACCATCCGTCAATTCATTCTACCGTAATATCAATTTTACCGTATAAATCATTTTACACTAAAATCCATTTTACTGTAAAATATTATAGCGTGTAATTATTACAGTAATATTTATTTAATTAGAGTGATTTAGTGATTTTACGGTAATTATTACAGTAGAGATTAAGATATATCGGATTTTGTCTCTCTAGCATGTTTCTGTAAAAATCGATTTCAAGGGAAAAAAAACTATCTGCACCCTTACATTTTACCGTTACTTCATCCGGAATTGCTAATAATGTATTGAGTATTACTAATTAATGCATTAGAGATGATCAAAAAGTATCATTATAGGATTTTGTATTCATTATTCGGAACTTTTTTTTCTCCATTTATTAAGATTGAACGCATTAGTACAAAACGTGATGCACAACAATAAATAGTAAGAAAGTAGTGTTTTAAGCTTACGATAACGAAATTAGGCATGCCATTTTAATGAGTTTATGCATTTATATGAGGAATTTTATAATTTATTTATCAGAAACTATTGTTTCAGTCACTCGAACAGTTTGTTTGCTAATTAAACTCATACAAAGCAACAGATTACTGTTGTGTTACTAATAACAAAGGCTGAAAGAATTCTATAAATGCAACTGAAGCGCAAGAAAATGTAAACAATTCTCAACTCATGTGGGAAAAAAATATCCGAAAAAAATTTCTTCGTATTGAAAAGTTTATTTTTTGATCGATATTATGAATTACGCAACTATTGTAGCATGAATGTAATGATTTGTTTGTTCTTTTTTTGTCATTCTATGAGATGAATTACATTTACATTTAGTTATTTACAAATAAATTAAAATCGTAAAGGGTAATATTTTTTATATATTCTTAACTTAAAGGAAATAAAATAAATTTTCTAGCTCCTAAATATTCTTAAATTAGAAAAAATTATTTAATAATATTTTGAATGTTATTTTTAAATATTCATTAAAATTGTGAATTTGAAATGATTAATTTTATGTCTAATGTCTTGTTTTGTCCTTAGACATTAATGCTCAGTTTGAGAATTAACACATGATATAATTATATATTGAAATGTTATCATAGTTTAAGTCAAAATATCTTAAATATATGTTTCTGTTCAAATAAATAAAATAGCATAGTTTTTATCTAAGCCTTGAAAAACAAGAATTTTGACTATTATGTTTGAAACAAGTTTTATAAACAACGAGGGGGTTTAAAAGTTGTGTATGAAAACCTGTTAATGAAATGTTGTTAATAAAACATGTGTTTTAAACATGTTTTACTTACAACAATAACCCTGCTTTGTTTATGGTATAAATTTTAATTTTATTCCAATGTTCATAAAAATAAGCAAATATTTATTTAATTTTTTGCAAAACATTCTAGAACTTTTTTAGGTAGATATTACTGCAAAATGTAATTTTTATACTAATACTGGATCATTAATATTTTTTTCCCATGTAATCATGGAATTTTTGCTCTAAAGAATTGAATGATGAAAGAAGTAATATTCTAGCTCATTAAGTAGGTTTTAAGGACTAAGATCGAGGAAAACTAAGTACTTATTCCCTTATGCTTCTTTTTTTCTTCTTTTATTTTAATTTTTTTTTATCTGTATTTCAAAATCAATTGCGTTAATGATATTTTACAATTTATAATCATGTCTTAAAAAACAATCATGTCTTAAAACATGTTTTAAATAAATATTTCTGAAAAAAAAAGAGATGATTCTTAGAAAAAAAGAGATGTTTTTGCCTCGAAAAATATTAAAACTTAAATGCGTGTTTAAAAATTTTAAGACAAAAATGTACAATGAATTCACGTTTAGTACATTTCACACAGATACTTGATTCTTTGGCTATAAATAATAGTTTAAAGCACACTAAAAAATTATTACAACAAATATTGTTTCTGCAATTGAAGTTAAGAAGTTAAATCAATAAAGAGGATTACTAAACTAAAGTAATTAAATAGTTAAAAAACTAGGAAAGTAACTCTTGGATCTCTCGTACTTTGCTTCTAAAGAAAACTTTTCCAAAATTATTCTTTTTACTGCAAACATAGTTATGTGATTATCTATTTCTTTTTCAAGAACTTTTATAGACGTAATCAAAAAGAGAAATTCTTTTTAACTCGATAACTAACTGGTTCATTTTAACAAAGAAAATCTTAAGCCTTAAAAATGTGAAATTGCATAACTAATTTACTAAACAATTTTCAAAATAGAAAAAATAATAAGTTGATTAAATATAAATAATTCATTTATTTAAAATATAAAAATAATTAAATTAAGTACATTTTAACACGTTGTAAAATCTGAAAATTTTGTAAAAAACTTCAAAATTTGAAATGAGATGTTATAAATTTGTAGAAATAATATATGAAACCTTTAGAAAATGGAAATTTATATTATTTATTAATAAAGATGCTAAAAATTTTGAAATTTAATACTTGTTTAAGTTTTACGAGAAAACGTTTTAATAAACAATAAAATGTATATGCTACCGGCAAAGTTTGGAATCCGGCATTCTATAGAATGCCTAGGTGTTGTATATAATGCCTAAAACCAGTCGGAAATATATGAAACGATTTATATTTCACACATTTCCTAGGCATTCTATAGAATGCCAAATGAGATACCGGCGAAGTATAAAATACATCTCCGATTTCCAAATCACTCTCAGTATTTTTTCAGAATAACATTTCAATTTTGAGAAATGTATGTTACTGTGAATGGTCGAAATCTGGAGAATATCGACTTTCACTGGTGAATGTCAACAATCACATAGTCGCTTGGGTGAATGTCCGAAATATTTATTACACCCGATTTGATATTAATTTATTCGTGGATATAATCACATTTATTCGATATTTTCATACTTACTGACGATAGATTACATTTATTCGATATTTAATATTTACTGACGATTGATCACATTTATTCGATATTTTAGTATTTATTGATGATAGATTAGAAGAAACATCAGTGATTGGAGTATCGGGCAAATATATACCGGGCAATGGCACTTGACCTTAAAAAAACATCAGTGTAGGTTATTCCAGACTAATATATACCGCGCAGGTGGCACTGAACCTAAAAAAACATCAGTGTAGGATATACCGAGCAAATGCATACCGGGTAAAGGCACTTAACTAGACCTCGTATTTATTTCGGATATTTATCAAAAGTCTAGTCATACTAGGCCTAGTTAAGTGCCACTGCCCGGTATGCATTTGCCCGGTATATCCCACACTGATGTTTTTTTAAGGTTCAGTGCCACTGCCCGGTATACATTTGCACGGTATACCCTACACTGATATTTTTTTAAGGTCAAGTGCCATTACCCAGTATATATTTGCCCGATACTCCAAACACTGATGTTTCTTCTAATCTATCGTCAGTAAGTATTAAAATATCGAATAAATGTAATTATATCCACAAATTAATTAATATCAAATCGGATGTAATAAATATTTTGGACATTCACCAAAGCGACTATGTGATTGTCAGCATTCACCGGTGAAAGTCAACAAACACCGATTTCGGTGATTCACAGTAACATGCACATCATTTACATAATAACCTCATCAGGACGTTTATTTCATACTTTGCCTAAATAGCATCCGGCATTATATGTAATGCCTAAGAAAAGTATGTAATTCTCCTCATATTTCATACTTTGCCTAAAAACGTCAGGCATTATATATAATGCCAGCATTTCATACTTTTCCGTTCGCATATATACTAAATAGATTAGAATAAAAGGGAACGACAAAGTTATTATAGCTATTTTAATTTAATACTATAAGATATCCCTTTTAATTTTAACTGAAATATGCATTCAAATCAAAGTTTACAGCATTTCATGATGTTAAATTTTATGTGAACTTTTAAACTCTAGAAAGAGCAGAAAAGTCATTCTGAAACTGCTATATTGCATTCTTCATTTGAAGTTTGATCTTAATTATTTCTTGTACGATAAATTTCAAGAAGGGTTTTGCTAGGTAAAACGTATAAAATGCTGCAAACAAGAGCCTAGTTGTTTTAAAAACACATTTATTATTTACTAAAAAGCAGTTTCAATTAGTCCAGAACTGTGTTGATTCATATATCTTGTCGTAGCAACCACAACATAAATTAAAAATTTAAATATTCTATTTTCTCTAGACAACAGAATTAAACTTTCCTTCGTAAGAAAATTAATCATAGAATATTTTTAATGGAATTGTATCGCTTTCATAAAGAACGATGTTTATCTTGATTGGGTCATTTAGATTATTTCAGTTGAAAGAGAATAAACCAATTTCTTTATTTATTATGATAGAATATTTAATGGCGTTCGGAAAAGAAATTCTGTGCAATGGTTTATTCATTTTCGTAAACTTTAAACTTTCCTTAAAATCTTACACTTTTCATTCTCTTTCAAAAATGTATATGCTTCTAATTATTTAATTTTAATAATTTAAGAAAAATATTTTTAACGTTTTAGAGTATATATCAAATTTCAAAGATCTATCTTTAGTTTTTGAAACTATGGGTAGTTTTTTTCCGACAAAATGGAAGAATATGATATTGATAGAATCTAATTACGGTATTGGATTTTAAAATTAAAAAAAACTATCAGTATAATTAATATAATGTACAGACCATAAATTGAAATTTATATTGTTGTGAAAATATAATAATCATTTCAATCTGTGAATTTGTCTATGTATTAATAAAAGCGGGAGATATATTTTTTCTACTAAATAAAGAATTTGATATGCATTTTNAAATAAATGACATGTAATTCGTTAAACCTATTAGAAATGTGCTATAGTATAAAATCTTAAGATAAAATTTCTAAAACTGATATCTCTTTAAAAAGGTTAAAATTTCGGCTATAATTAAGTCTATTAAAAATTTAAATAAGTGAATTGCAATGGAAAAACCTGCATAAACAAATAATTTCTAGCAAAACAAATAAATTCGTGATATAAATCAAAAATCGTCAAATAGGTTCGTAATATATAAATTCGTGAAAAAAAGTGCTTTCAACAAAATACTAAAATAGAGATCTATCGATAAAGACTACTCACTTCTGCCTAGCTTATGCTTTCTCTGGTTATTTCAGTTTCCGTTTTTAAAAGCGCTATATGTTGAGTCATCTCAGCTAGATTTGGCATGTGACATTTTTAGCGGAAATCATTGGTCGATTTTCTAGCGTTGTCATTCGGGGAGTTGTAATGAGGCTTTCTTTTGTCGCCATGTAAGATATATATAGATGCTATCATATTTTAAGTCATAATATCTTAAATATATGTTTCCGTAAAGACAAGAATTTTGTCTATTATGCTTGAAACAAGTTTTATAAACAACGAGGGGGTTTAAAAAGTCGTTAATGAAAACGTGTTCATGAAATTTTGTAAATAAAGCATGTGTTTTAAACATGTTTTATTTACAACAATAACCCTACTTTTTCTATGGTATAAATTTTAATTTTATTCCAATGTTCATAAAAATAAGCAAATATTTATTTAAATTTTTTGCAAAAAATTCTAGAACTTTTTCCGGTAGAGATTACTGCACAATGTAATTTCTATACTAATTGAATGATGAAAGAGGTAATATTCTAGCTCATTAAGTAGGTTTTCCGGACTAAGATCGAGGAAAACTAAGTACTTATTCCCTTATGCTTCTCTTTTTCTTTTATTTCCTTTTTTTTTCCTTTTCTTTTTTTTCTGTATTTCAAAATCAATTGCATTAATGATATTTTACAATTTGTAATCATGTCTTAAAAACAATCATGCTTTAAACAATCATGTCTTAAAACATGTTTTAAAAATCCTGTTTTGTAAAAAAAAAAAGCATTTTGAAACAAAATATCTGAAAATAGATCTTTCTCTCAAATCGGCAAAATTTCAGAGACTTTCTTACGAAATCTCGTGTATTAGAACTATTAAACTCGTTTATTTTTATAAGCAATCTGTGTGATATAGACAATTGTGAACAATTCTGAATGAAAATTGAAAGAAAAATAGATGAATCTGATCCAAATAGAGAAAAAAAGAAATGTTTTTGCCTCAAAAAATATTAAAACTTAAATGTGTGTTTAAAAATTTTAAGACATAAATGAACAATGAATTCACGTTAAATATCTTTCCCACAGATACTAGTTCCTTTGGCTATAAATAACAATTTTAAGCACACTAAAAAATTTATACAACAAATATTGTTTCTGCAATTGAAGGTGAGAAGTAAAATCAATAAAGAGGATTACTAAGCTAAAATAATTAAATAGTTAAAAAAACTAGAAAAATAACTCTTGGATCTCTCGTACTTTCCTTCTAAAGAAAACTTTTGCAAAATTATTCTTTTTACTGCAAACATAGTTATGTGATTAACTATTACTTTTTCAAAACTTTTATAGGCGTAAACAAAAAGAGAAATACTTTTCAACTCAATAACTAACTGGTTCACTTTAACAAAGAAAATCTTAAGTCTTAAAAAGTTGAAATTACACAACTAATTTGCTAAACAACTTCTAAAATAGAAAAAATAATAAGCTGATTAAATGTAATTTATTCATTTATTTGAAATATGAAAATAATTAAATTAAGTACATTTTAACACGTTGTTAGGTCTCAAAATTTGCAGAAAACTTCAAAATTTGCAATAAAATGTTATAAATTCGTAGAAATAATATAATAAACCTTTAGAAAATTGAAATTTATATTGTTTATTAATAAAGATGCTAAAAATTTTGAAATTTAAGACTTGTTTAAGTCTTACGAGGAAACTTTTTTATAAACAATAAAATGTATATGCTACCGGCAAAGTTTGGATTCCGGCATTCTATAGAATGCCTAGGCATTGTATAGAAGGTCTCCGGTATTCTATAGAAGGTCTAGGCATTGTATGTAATGCCTAAAACTAGCCGGCAATGTATGAAACGATTTATATTTCACACATTTCCTAGGCATTCTATAGAATGCCAAATGAGAAACCGTCGAAGTATGAAATGCATCTCCGATTTCCAAATCACTCTCAGTATTTTTTCAGAATAAAATTTTTATTTTTGAGAAATGCATGTTACTGTGAATGGCCGAAATCTGGAGAATGTCGACTTTCACCGGTGAATGTCAGCAATCACATAGTCGCTTGGGTGAATGTCCGAAATATTTATTACACCCGATTTGATATTAATTTATTCGTGGATATAATTACAATTATTCGATATTTTAATATTTACTGACGATAGATTAGAAGAAACAACAGTGTTTGAAGTATCGGTCAAATATATACCGGACAATGGCACTTGACCTTAAAAAAACATCAGTGTAGGGTATACCGGGCAGTGGCACTGAACCTTAAAAGACATCAGTGTAGGATATACCGGGCAAATGTATACCGGCCAGTGGCACTTCACTAGACCTAGTATATATTTCGGTCATTTACCAAGGGTCTAGTCATGCCTAACTTTTTCTAGAATGCCTTGGCATTCTATACAAGTCGGCGTTTCATACTTTGCCGGTAACATATATACCTAATTCTTCTAAAAGTAACAGTTGCGTTCTTCAAATAATACAAATTTTGATTTATTAAGCACTGAAGATATAAAATTTAAACGAATATTTCATGGTTCAACTATTTTGAAAAGACAACTATTTTTAGATCTGTTGTTATTTAAAAATGTAATTAGTTCTTAATTTTGTGAGAATTATTGGATTATTGTTGGATTTTTACATTTGTTGTATTACGATGCAACAACTGTTGAGTAATAGCAACATTAAAAAATAAATAAATAATATATAGAAATGTAAATAAATGCATTATTTCAAATTAACTTCAAATCAGACGTTCTTATACACATATAGAAAACCATTAATGTAAAATTACAATGCTTGTATGGTAAAGACATTTCTGATTAAAGAGAAATCAGAAAATTCTGGTTATTAATCCTAGATTTTTGGTATTCCAAACCAAAAACTTAAATTTTACAGTATATTAAGCCATTCATTCATCAATTTTCCTCTTCATTGTGGTAACGGTTTACCAGAAATTCTGATTTTCAAAATTACAGTTTTTATTGCCTCTCATTTACTAAAATTACAGAACAGAAACGTTAGTTTAACAAAATAAAAGGTTTCGGGTTATGTTCTAGAGCAGTGGTTTCCAACTGGCGGCCCGGCGGCCGCATCCGGCCCGCGAGGCCTTTTTTTGTGGCCCGCGAACTAAAATATATTAGTTGTCATTTTTTGCGGACAATTTTCGTAAGAATATGGGTATATAATATGGGTTTAAAATACTTTTCTCATTAATAAAAACCTAATTTCTTCGTTTCTGTGAAATTTATCATACCAACGGTGCAAAAAAAATTATTTCTCAGGTGTTGCATGCAAGAAAATATTTATTCAAATACAAAAATAATCGTGTATGTTGCTCTTTTTTATTTCATTTTTTTGTATTTTGTGAATTTCAGTTAGCATGTGTGTATAAGAAATTTTCTTGGGGAAATTCTCCGATTTAACTTTTGGAAACCACTCATTTTGGACGAAAATAATTACACACACATTTGTAAATTTTAAATTTTAAATGTAAATATCAATTCTCTGGTGGTTGCAGCAGACAAACCTCAATTTTGCCATTGAACATTTTGTGTGCTACTCTGAAAATTTTGATACCAACCTTTTTGAAGTTTTATATTTTAACAATTAGATATCTGTTGCACATTAATTGTTTAATACATGGGTGCACATTAAATTTGTTGTAGTCCGAATTTTTTGATATGCAAGTAAATATTTTTAAAAATCTACTTCTTATTTTAATTTGTAATTCAATACTTTTGTTTTGTACAAGTTGGTAAAAATCTGACAGTAATATTTAATGTTCCCTCAGACATAAAAAAGTCCTACGTAAAATTTTGATAAAGTTGCGGCCCACCATTTGATTTGTGTTTTTAATTGTGGCCCCCGGCCTTATGTAAGTTGGAAACCCCTGTTCTAGAACATCACTATATAATTACTGAAATGTTCTTCAGAACCATCACTCATTTAACCATGTATTTGTAATTTTAATCTTTTTTTATGTCTATATCTTATACCAAATAGAATTGTAATAACCTGTGCATGGTTTATTTAATACAGCGATTTATTTAAAAAGTTGATAGAATTTAAGTGGCAATTAATTATCTATTTTCAAATTTTCTCAAATATAACAATAACAAAAAAAGGTCGAATTGAAATTTTCCAGCTATAGTATCTATTTTATGAATTTTTTATCAGGTTCGTGAAATTTATTTATTCAGTTACATCTGTAGGTTTTATTGCTTTAAAACTCTTTTCAGTTTGAGAATAAAAAAATCAGCTCACGTTCAGCAAGAATATGATGCGTTACAGTGGCATTCGATTCCACTACATCCACACTTCAGAGTGGTTAGAGAAACAACAGCAACCTGCGAGGAAGGCCTCTAGAATTCATTCCTAGTTAACAAATATTCTTCACTTGGGCCTCTGCTGCCGAAAGTTAATGCCCTTCCTTCAAATGCTCTGAAGCGTAGAGGTAGCGGGTTCAATGTAATTGTATTGTCTTTCTCATTTCTCTTTAATTTGCTCTGTGTAGTAAGCACATGATCCTGCCTATGTTCCCAAGCCAAATTTATCTATTTATACATGTATTTCAGGGTTTCAATGGAATTCGCACTCACTACCTCTATTTTACATAGCGATAGGGGAAAAAACAAATTTGCTGGGTCACGGAAGTCTCTGTAAAATGAATAATTATAAAACAAATAATAGATTCTAAGTATTTATTAATTTATTTATAGTTAAACTAGTAACAATANATTTTTACATTATGTTTTAAATCATTTTTAAGTAATTTTATATTATTACTAGTTTATATAATTTGAATTTGGTTTTAGCTGCCTTGTGCGCTGTTCCAATTTGAATAAGTGTAGTAATGGTTATTTATTTTTCCTACCTCCTGTTTAATAATTTTGACTTAAGAATTTGAATTTATCTTTGGATTTATTTATAGTTACTCATACTTGCATGCTCATCACAAAGTATGGCCTACAACCTCTAATCAAGTTGAAGAGCAGTTAGAAAAAAGCTTTTCAGAGATTCATCTACTGTAGAGTGGATGGAATGGACTTAAATACCTTCCTATAGCTGGATGCATTTTGTTTTATCTGTTCTTCAATGACAGAGGCTTAAAACAAAAGCCAAACTTTGTTATGAGTACGTAAAACTGCTTATACATGCGAGGCAATAAATATAAATAGATATATCCAGGTTTTTTTCCTCCGATGCCCACCGGAGAATGACCTAGGTCATTAAGGCATCTGAAGGGCATATTTGTTGACTACTCTTTCAGGGGCACCATATCAGGTGGGCCAACGTTGCTCCCATAGTAAGGACAGATAGTACAGAGAAGGAAAGAACATCCATGCCTTGCCCGGGATTCATACCCAGAACCTTTCTGATGCAAGGGCAGCTCCCTAACCCCTACACAGGCCAGTGGCATAGATCCAGGGTTGAATCGATAATTCGAACCAACAACCACCATGCCTTAAGGATGTTTAAACAGTTTGAAGGGTAAGAGTTAAGTTACAGATTTATATTAGAGTCCCTGAATTGGAGTATGTAGTATAGAAGCCTTAAATTTGCCTCATTAAGTTATTGGAGTAATTAAAAATAAACATTTTTTTAATTATTATATGTTGGTGGACGTTCATTTAGAACTTGCAAAGAAAAATAATAAAATAACCCATAAAAATAAATTTAACAAACGTTTAGTAAATAAAATAGGGATTATTTATAGAGCACTTATGCGTTACATCAAATTATAACTGTCAAAAGTACTGAATCTTAAGGTAAAAGTAACTAATTTTATTACATTAACTACCAAAGAGCATGATATTAAATCATATTTTATTCTTAATTTTACCTTAATTTAAATTTTGATGATATCTATATGTTATACAAGAAACACGTGGAATTTCTTTCGCTTATTAAGACTCCTTTGATGCACCCAAAACTTATAAATACAAGCCAAATTTATGTGCTCTCATTAAAATTTTTACCTATCTTATTATAACCATTGATAGAGACCACAATTTTAAATGACATTTTTATATACCAATTTTATAATGAAGATCATCTATGCTGGTTATGAGATATTAAATTTTCTCTTAAAAGAATTTTCTTTTATCTCTGAAAAATTACAGCATTTATTCGAATAAAATCCATACAGCTTTAAATATTTATTGCTTTTTATTAATTTTAAATTGAATAAATATAAATAGATAATACATTCTTATGTATTTGATATATTCTTATATATATATAATATTACTAATATTTTTAATTATTTAAAATACTGTTTAAGGTGTTTAAGGAAGCGAAAATTTATCTACTTATAAGAAAGACTGATAAAAATTTCATAACAAGTAAAAAGCAAATTAGGCATTAAAGTTCAGATTATCAAAGTAGGAGTTCAGAAGTGGATTATTGATTTTTAAAAGATTATAAGATTATTTTTAAAGATTTTAAAAGATAGTTTCAAAAAATATTTTTTTCAGTGGTAGCAAAAATAGTGTATTAATATATAGTGTACAATATTAACTTTTTCTAATATTTAATTGGAAAAGAAATTTGTATTTCCTTTACTTATAAATATTCGAACAGTAATTTAAAGGTCAGATAAGAAATGGCCATGATCCGAAAACCTTATAAAGTAGGGGAGAGTGGGGTCAATTGTAACATTTTTTACTTAACTATTTTTAACTAACAAAAAATCCATGTGGTTATCAGGAAAGTACGACAGACGAGTAAAGTAGACTATCCTCTACTAGAAAAAAAAATAAATACCTTATTTTAAATGTTATTATATTAGTTATTAACAATTTTTGACAGTCGTGCACTTGTTACAATTGTCCCCACTTACGGGGTCAATTGTAACAGTTCATAAATTCAACTAAAACATAGTTAATTATACATATTATCATAGTTGTGATATATTTTTTTATTGATCAAAATAGTAGTGATATTTTAGGAGTAAAAATAATAATGAGCAGAGACCTAAAGGGTTAAACTTTTAACTTTAAGGGGTTAAAAATTTTAATTTATGCTGTGAAAGGTGACAAATAAAATAATGCACATGCAACATAATATAAATGATATAGGAAACTATTGGTGGTTCTTAAAGAGTTAAGTAATGGTTTGTAAACATAAGATTATTTATTTTCAGCTGTTACAATCGTCCCTTTACTTATTGTTACAATTGTCCCCAAGACGCCATTTCAGCTTCATTTGTTAAAAACAATGCTAGTTAATTAGCAAAACTAATCTTTTTTTTATTGAAATGTTAATTAGGGTGTCCACTTACATATTCGGTTACTAATGTTTATTTGTTTAAACAAAATTACTTTGTTACAATATAATATTCTAATACCAAAAAAAGTACTTGCGTGGCGTGAAAATATCTTTTGTGATCTAACTCTTTCAAAAGTACATAAAAATGATTGCCATCAGGGGTGTAAATCTACATTTATTAAATACACCTTGTGCGCCACCTAGGAACCAAATCTAGAACCCGACAAACGAAATTTTTGCTCTGTTACAATCGTACCCTGTTACAATTGACCCCACTCTCCCCTACTAATAAAAATTCAATTTTTTTTTTAAAAAATCGGCTTTAGTTGGCTGTTACTGACAAATGTATTCTTTACAAAACTTAAATGTTGAAGAGCTATGCAATAAATACTAAATATACTAATATAGGCCTAAAATATCATATAGATATATTTGGTGACCATTAAGATTGCACCAATACTAAGCAGTTTTGAAACTGATACGTTTGAAATAAATGTTTTATGGCTCTTCGAAAGGGATATTTATCGAAGAAACTTACTTGATAGTGCAATTGCATCATGCCAAGTGATGCTATACACCGTTTCACTTCAGGTTGGCACTGGAGAGAAAGGCAGGTAGACCGAATTGCAGCCATTGTCATGGAAATTGGGTTGCTGTACGATTGTTGCGGGTATGAGGTAGCAAAAAAAGGGAGCGAAAGTGGCCATTATTGGCGTTAAATGAAACAAAGCTCCATTTTTCTTCTCCTTTACCAAGAAACTTACTAAAATTTTGAGCAAAATACGGAAAAAACTCAATTACTCGCTATTAATTGTAAGATTTCTTATTATAAATTTTAAAAAAGAGATTTTTCTTATGATTTTTAAAAATCAGATTTTTTCTTACTTTTATTTTTTAACTAAGCGAAACTAACTTTAAAAGAAAGAAAATTTTATTCAAAAAGAAATTTTGTTTTTATCAAATTAAAGTAAAAAAAAATACACGGATGGTCATAAATACTTTACTTTAGATACTTATTTTTGCACTCAACCTTTTTTTTTATAGAATTATATATTTTAATTTATCCCACGTAGGTGTTTTGTGAGGGTAGAAAAAGTCAACATAGGCATGAAATCACTGATCATGAAAAAGATCATACGTATGTTTCATAATAATTACTGTTATTTTCTTAATATAATTTTCGCATTTTTTTCAGTAAATTTTTTATCGTAAAAGTAATTTTTCCTTCAAAAAAGTATATTTGCTTCTATGAAACAAAAGAACTCACCAAAAAACGTTCTCTAAAGGAAACCTCTCTATAGGATCCCAAGTCTTTAAAAATCCGATATGAAGCTTAATTAATAGCTACAAAAACAAACTAACATAAAAAAGCTAACATATAGTAATTAGCAAAAAAAAAAATTAATGCGAAAAATAAAATCTTATAACCATAAAAACAAGCTAACAATGAATAATTAGCAAAAAAAAACAAGTTAACAGTTAATAAATAATAAAAAACAAAAGTACTATTAAGCGAAGCGAGTGGAAGAAATTGATATAAAGCGCAAAGGCAAGGGGATTTGGAAGAGCTGGCTGGCCATTTCAAAAACATAGCCAACGCACTAATTCCTCGTCCTCGGAAACTAATTCCCTCGCCAAACAAAAAAGACCTCCTTCTTCTTTGTACATTCGCTTTCCTGAGAAAGTATTTATAAGTTAAATACATTTAAACATGATAAAACTACTAAAATATGTTTCAAGATTTACATTTCTTATTATACGACATTTATTTATATTTGTACGCACATTTAAACTGTAATTAATTCCAAAATACCGAATAACTACTTTTCAAAGACGTAGCATTGCATTTACTACCTTTCCCTGTAGTGCCAAGTTAAGGTGAAATGAGGTATGAGTTCATTTTATCTGTATTCTAATGGGATGAACTGCAAAAGACGGGTTTTGTTCACTTCAATAACGTAAAGCCACCAAAAAGGGAAACAAATAATATTAAACAAAAAAAATTGTAACTGTTTTAGGTGTACTAATTGAATAACTTAGTGAAGGAACCAGGTAAGTGAGATAGTTAC
Source organism: Parasteatoda tepidariorum (assembly GCF_043381705.1). Taxonomy (NCBI): domain Eukaryota; kingdom Metazoa; phylum Arthropoda; class Arachnida; order Araneae; family Theridiidae; genus Parasteatoda; species Parasteatoda tepidariorum. The sequence goes on along the minus strand of NC_092207.1, from coordinate 45,398,831 downwards.
AGAATGTTTCCAATTAAGAAAAAAAAAACACATATGCCCACAAAACAAGATAATATACTTACCACATATAGGAGATATTGAAGAAAAGTAATACACTGAAATATATATTATTTTGATTCAACAACATTTTTTTATAATAAATTTCAACAAAAGACATGCCAAAGTTTAGAAATCTATGACAAGAATAAGGATTTTCAAATAAAGCTCAGTACATAATAAGAGATACAAGATAAATAAAAATTTTATGATTGATAAGAAGATAAATACGAAATGAATACTTAAATTGTAGGTATATTAATTGTTAAAGGAATATTCAAGGGTTAAAAGAGGTAGATATAAAGTACATTTAAATTACTGAAGAGCATAAAGGCTTTGAAAATGTGTATTGAAAATAAAGCAAAGAATATAGAAAAAGCAATTAATTACCTCAATACGGACCTAAGTGCTCATCTTGGAAAAAATGAGGAGGTAGGGTTTTTGGTGTAGGGAAAGCTAGTCAGTGAGTGAGTGCCTCAAAATTTAGAAAAAAAAAATCTTTGACTGAAAAGAAACCAGGCAAGAGATAACTAATTAAAAATCAAGAAGCTAAGATTAAAATTGACTAAGTAAGCCCCCAGAAATAAATGAAGGAAAGGAAATTAAAGCTTATAATCGGTGATACTGTGAAAAACAAAGTCATAAAATAATTTCAATGACATTCTTCTTCCAGAGCACGGAAAGACACCAAAGGGGAGGGAAGAGGGACTTTCATTTGCCCACAGGAATTAATATCAGGCAGAAAGTTTAATGACTGTTGAAAGTAAAGAAGAACAAATGGAAGGTTAAGATTCTTTCCAAAAGAGAAGTAAAATGTTTGCTAGAGGAAAATTTATTTAATATATTTACGTTTAAATTGAGAAAAAATCCCTTCATTTAAGAAAAATCATCTGAAAACTTCTCAAAGAGTAAACTCAAACTGTTATAAAATAAAGGAAAAATATTTTTTTTTTGAAAAAATAAAAGGAAAATATTTAAATAAAGAAGTAATTGAAACGTTTCACAAAGTGTAACTATGACACTGAGTATTCTGGGATACATATTTGTCTGAGTACTTTAAAAGAGTTTTGGTTTCTTAACCAACAAATTACTTAAGATATCCGACTGCGTAAAAATAGGCAATTTCGTGAAAATTTAGATTTTTTTATTGACTATCTTTGAAATATTGTTCTTTAGTTTTCCAAACGCCTTTAAAATTTTGAACTCAGATTTTAAGAAGTAAAGCTACAGTTCTTTTAATTTTGTATGTTAACAGACGAAAACGAAACTAAACTTCCGAAAATATAACTTGAATTATTGTGTTGTGCTTTTAATATTTAAGTTTCTCATTTAAATGAATTATATTTTATCACACATCAAATAAAATTCATTTTTTGAAATTATTTTTTCGAATTATTAGTTTTTTTGCTGTCAGAAAAAATTTAGAAAATGTTTTTACGCTAACACACATTACAACTAATTATTATAGAATTCTTTGAATATTTGTAAGTAGATTCAATGCTAGCGATATTTTTAACTAAAAGCTAAGTAGAAATATTTAGAATTTTTCAATATTAAACAGGATATTTAGTTCTATTTCATTGTCGTTTTGAAATTTTTTTAAAGTTTCAGTTAAAAAAAATGATAATTACATCATTGATCTAGAAAAAAATATTTTGATATTAATGAATTACATTTTGTTCTGGAGCTAATAGCGTGAAATGAAAAATTTGTGGCTTTTTAATTCAAATTTGTCTTTCTTTTGAAAAATATTTTAGAAAGTCTCTAAACGTTAAATTTATAATGCTAGAGACTCTGTTTACCAAAAACAAAATTAAAGTTTTAATTAAGCTTCTTTACAAAAAAAGTACTGTACCGATACTAGTCGGATACCTTAAACTGGAATACTACATTATAATATTTTAGTTTCTGGTGGGGGAACTAAGAGACCTCGGGTTCTAAAGCGATGTAAAAAGAACTGGGAAAGCTGTTTTGGAGTTGAGTAGTTATGGACATAAGAGGACGGAAAACCTCTAATTATTAAAATTACACATTGCTTTTAAAACAATGACTGAAAAATATTTGTTTTATTGCACTCGCAGAAATAAAACTTTTCCTTTGAAATAAAACTCTCCCTTTGAACTAAATTTTGTTCATTTCAAGAATTATTTCGTCATAAAATCATGTGATTTGTGACGCATCGAGAACTCTCAAATGTATGACGAAAATGTTTTCTCAACTTGAAACGTCATCACAGTGCATCGTGGGAAATTTTTAACTTGGATGAAAACAAGACGATGGAAAATAAGGTGACAACAAAATATGACCTGGTATGATGGTCGATGAATTGGCCTCGTACCAGAAAGATCCCAGGTTTGAATCCAGCTTCGGGCATGGATGTAATTTGTCTCTCGATTCTATCTGTATTTCTGATATTATCAAACTGACATTGATCCAGGTATATAGTGTCGACGAAATATTGATTATATAAAAACTTAGATACTTAAGTAACACGCGTTTTTCTTTTTTGGGAAAAAATAGAATGATGAAATATTTCTTCACTATTGACGAAATTCATTTCCTCGAAAAAGTGACATTAGCTATTTAGTCACTTTGACGAATGTTCGTATGGATTTTATACCGGGTAACAGTTTCAACAATAGACGTAAAAACTGTTTCATAAAATTTGCGTACATATGTCTTACAGTATGTAGAAGTAATTCTAAAAATTTTCAACCGACTGTAATTTTTATTGTATGACGCAATAAATAGTGAAGCTGAAAATAATGAGTAGAAGATGAATAACACAAAACAATTTATTTCACTTCATATACATTTATAATCAAATATTTAAAAATTAGAATACCATTTCACAAAATACGTGAATAGAAACCAACATTGTATACAAATCATTAAAAATTGAATAAATAAAAAGTAAATCAATGTTTCTGGTCGAGTACGACTAAATATAGCAGTCGTTAAATAAAATAAATTTGTGCGTTGTACGCCATTGTAAAACATCAATAAATACACACATAACAATCTATTTACTCATATAGCACATAACTAATAACAGTTATTGTTTAACTTTTGCAAGTATATGACACATCGATAAACTGCACATTAAAAATAAATAAATGACTTAGTAAAGTTTTTTTGGAGGAGGACCTTTCTCAATGCCTAATTAATTACCTAACACTGCAATATGGAAAAAAAGTATGTTTAATTGAAAATTATTTAATAAATATGAAACAAGTACACTGCAGGAAATTGCGAATCAAATTACTGTAAAAAGTAATGGCACTTAAGGTACCGGTACTTTTTACCGTAAAATCAATTTTTATCGGTACAAGTTATAGGACAAACATCTGATATGCGGAACTTTTTACAGCAATAATTGCCGTAAAATCACTGAAGCAAACTAAATAAATATTACAGTAAAAATAACAGTATAATATTTTACGGTAAAAATTGATTTTACGGTTGATGTTCCCCAAGTGCCTGCAATTTGTATCATAATTTGATTCATATTTTTTAAAGAGGATATCTAAAAAAGTGGCTTGTTAAGTATTTAAAGTTGCTTAAAGATTTTATGCTTTTTTCTCGCTGTTCGCAATTGTTATATCCAACGCAATATTTTTCAAATCAATCGAATTTCAATTTTAGAAGTCGCTTCTTTTTTTTAAAGCATAGGCACCATTTACAAACATGTTTAGAACGAAGCAGCACCTTAATGAAATATAGTAGACTCGCGTTTATTAATTCCTGTCCTAAATGAAATAGAGTAAAAAGTGTTAAAACGAGTTTTTCAAAGAGTTAAGAAAATTAATAAAGATAAAAATTAATTATTTGTTATTTTATATGGTAATTATTTCTTTTACTTTTTAATATCATACTTTTTTATTAAAAGCATTATGAAACGTTTCAATTTCAGTCGCTTCAAGAAATGATTTCTGAGTTTGAAATAGGAGTGATTTATGTAATCTTTGTTGCAATGAAAAAAAGTTATGGAGTACATTTAATTATCTTTTGACAATTCAATAAAAATAAAGAGTGTTTTATACTAGTCAAATTATGAACAGAACTAGATTATAACCAAAAAATAATTAATTAAATAATATACGTAAAATTTGCTCTTTTTTTTTACTAGACATTTTTGAAAAATATTGTAATTTTGCAAAAGCTGAAACGTCGGTACAATTTTCTACTTGTGAATCATCATTTGTAATATGTAATTTTCTTGATCTCAGTTTTGACGACAACAATAACATTTAATTAATACTTGCTGATTATAAAACTCAAACATTTTGTCAATAAATATTTTGTTTTTTAATATTATGAAATGTGTGTATTGTCTAAAAACAACTTACTTTTTTTGCAAATAAGTGATTTAATTAAACTTATTGCTTTTCCAAAAATATGCTTCAAAGGGGAAAAAAAATCATAAAACGGTATCGACAGTTCTGTTATTCATTTAATTTCTCATCTAAGACTTATAAACTGTATATTCTTATTTCTTGATTTTTAATTAGTTAAGTATTTTTAAACGCTATTGTAAAGATATGAAGCAACAATATGTAATCCATGTAATTTTAATTTCGTTACTAACAATGTGAAGGTTTGATGTTAAATGTAGTGTCTAGTTAGAACACGATATATTAGTTAAAATATTATAGTTATTGTAGAGCACTTACGAGTATATAAATTAATTAAGAACGAGGGGAATATGAAAAGCATAAAATTTATTGATACATGTATGTGAAGAGATTAATTACTTGAAAATTAGATATGATAGAATTTAATCAATTAAAAAACATAATTACGCATCATAAAAGAGTATCTACAAATGACTCAGAAGCACAAAATTATTACACCACAAGTAAAATAATTACATATCATCTACCTCCATATGAGGGTTTTAGGGGTAATGCTTTATAACAATAAGCACTCACATTTATAAATCAAAAACAAAATAAAAAATGTTTTTTTTCCTCTTTTCCTTTTTAAAATATCACATGTGATGATTGTATGTATGGCATACAAAGAAAGCAAGAGAAGAAGTGAAAAAAAATGAAAAAAGCCATTTTTAGAGAAAAGAAAATATAATGAAAAAATAATTCAAATTTTTAAAATTTAAAAAATCCTCACCCAACAACAAAACAAATTATTGACGTCAGCTCACATGATTAAAATATTGCTTTTCAATATGGTATTAATATAGCCAAAGGCATTTTTTTAAATTTAAAGACTTTTTAAAATTTTGAATTTTTTTTTTTAAATTTAAAACCATTTAATAATTTTTTCGTAATGGTCTTTCTTCTTTTCTTTTAAAAAAATGTTTTTCCTTCTTTTTGTCTGTTGCTTATTTTTCTTTACAATTTTATCTTACAGTATGGATTCTTTAGATTTGCAGCCTCTGCACTGTTAATAAAACTTAAAAAAAATGAAGAAATCTTAAATTCTTAATTTTTCTTTGCAAATTTAATATTTTCTTTCATTCTTAATTTTCTTTTACATACATATATACATGCTTACTTTTACTTTTTTTTCTCTTTTCATAACAACAGCTAGTTATATCAACAATTTAAATGCTTTTTTTCGCTTATTTCTATTATTTGCAAACGAAAATTAAGCTTTCATCAAAAAAAATAAATAAAATTAAATAAACGTATATTGTTTCACGGAATCTGAGATAAACAGCGTAAATTCTTTTATACAGACTCGAAAGACCTCACTTCTGACTTAAAATTAAAACAAATAAATAAAATAAAAGTCGATGTTACACGTAGTATTAATTGCAAAATGAGTTATTAATGTACACAACAAATGTTCCTGAAACATATCTTAAGCAAGCATGACTTCAGCCATTCAGGGAACGTCAGGGGAAAACTCAAGTGTTTTCTTGTGCCAAAGTGAGATTTTTTTAAAGAATAGAAAGACGTTCCACTCGAACACTTTTGTTATAGAGGTGGGGGTTACTTCCACTGAGGGATTCTGTGACTGTTTGCAAAGCTATAACACCATTAGTTGTGTTTTGACGAACAGCTGTAAATTTCCTTTGCTCTAAAGGATTAATTTTTTCTTCCTTCCATTTGCAACACCGGAAAACACTCTTAAATCCTTGGCGAAATCTGTAAAGCAGAAAATGAGTTGATTGTGTTGGTTATTTTTGTTCTCAATATGAGTTAAAAAAAGGTAAGATTTCTTACCAAACTTAATGTTTCTAAAACAGCGTATCGGACACTACTTTAGTGAATATAGATTTGCAGTATATATATATATATATATATATATATATATATATATATCAGAAAAAAAAATCCGTTCTTCAATTATTTAATAATTTTATTCCAATAACTTCAACNTATATATATATATAACATAACATAATATATAACATAAAAAATGGTCTAACGCAATTTTCTATTGTTGTCGGAGCATTATTAGTGGCTGGAAAATCACATAGTAGGATCCAGTTTTCCCACATTAATTTTTTATTGGTTTGGTTGTCATCAGCATAAAATTCATCTAAGTAATAACGGTTCTTTTTTTTCTTTTGTTTTCGAATGGCAGGCACTGAAATTTATTCGTTTCGCCTTAGAAGATGCCAGAGTTGTTACTCATTTCGTGTTACACAGTGGGCACCTGTGAACCAAAGTCACGGAAGCGAGTAGCATGTAAAGGTATTCAAATTAAGATAAACAACGTTTAAGAGCACAAAAATATTTATAAATGCAGACAGCTGTTTCGGATGCTCAAAGGGCAACCTTCATCAGTGCAACTGAAAGAAATGATCTCTATATATTTACCCTGTTTTCTCTCATTTCTTTCTGTTGCACTGATGAAGGTTGCCCTTTCAGCATTCGAAACAGCTGTCTGCATTTATAAATATTTTTGCGCTCTTAAACGTTGTTTATCTTAGTTTGTATTTTAGCACAAAGGTCGCCCACTTGTGTATTCATGTAAGGTTATTGTTTTCCTGAAAATATTTTTGTATCTCACATCTAAATGTATTTAACTGTACTGTTCTTATTAAGTTTTTAATTTTGTATTTTAAATTAAGAATTCAGGAGGATTGCTTTAATTATTACTAATATTATAATAACGTAATACTGCGTTACATTTGAAGATAAAATGATTCAGATTGGTGTCTGATCTTATTAAAAGTTTTACAATTATTATTTTTTGGAGCAAATTACATTAATATACTAAAATATAAAAACTAATAAATTTAATACGAAAATAAAATAGAAAGAAAGCAATGACAAATCTACGTTAGATTTTAAGTGGCGTGTATTGTGTTTTACCACATTGTAAGAAATTCCAGATCAAATTCTGGTATCGACAATTTTGGTGCTTCATCGGTAAAATCCAATTTTACCGTAAAATATTGTACTATAAATTTTACATTAATAATTATTTAACTATAATGATTCAGTGATTTTGCAAAAAAATATTACTGTAAAAATTAAGGAATATCAGATTGTTTTTATTTGTAATATTTAAAGGCAAAAATGGATTTTACGGAAAAATTCCGAGTACCGGTATTTTTACTATATTTGAACCGGGATATTTTACAGTGTATAGCAGACCTTTCATAAGGTTTCCAATAAAAAAAAAACTACAAGTAGTAAAGTGTTTAATAATAAATTATATTTTTAAACTACTTATCTAAAATTGCAAAATAAAAAGTTATATCAGTTCTTTTATTTGTAGTGCATAATTCGAAACAGTGGAATCAACAGAGTTAAAAACATAAAAAAGTCAAAACAGTCATGCTAACGTTTTCTTACCTGCTATTCATCCAGCAGTAGATGAATGGGTTATAGCATGCATTGGACATCGCTAACCAATAAATTGATAAGTATATTGGCTGAACATATGTTGCACTGGTAATCTGGGGTACATGATGAGCAACCAAGAAGTAAATATGATATGGTAGCCAGCAAACAGCAAAGATTACAACGACAACTATCATCATTTTTACGATCTAGTAAGAAAAAAATTTTTGTGTGTAAAAATCTGCAGTTTTTCAAAACAACAAATATTTAATGAAAGACGAACAAGATTTCTTTTGAGAAACTTTGTTGATTAGAAATTAAATGTGCATTTCATTTATTTAAAAAAAATTCATGTATTACTTATCAACAGAAAGTGTAAGCGTCTTATATGAACAAATATTTCAAAGATGAACAAAAACGTGGCTTATCATAGAGAAGTTCAAAGACTGTTAACGTTAGTATAAATTTACTTCGTTATGAACTTATATAAATAAATATTAAATCTGCTTCGCTCGTTGAAATTGTTATAGAAAGAGACCTCTAACTATCTTCTATGCTTTTTAAATTTGAATGCATTTCGTTTGATGTTGTGCAAGCTCAAACTTTTAATAATTTAGAAAACGACAGTACTTTTGTCAATCTGTCATCTATGTACTCTATATAATCTATACTTTCCACGGTAATAGAGGTTTCAATAGTATATATTTGCCTTACTCACTTCTCACCGTGCAGAATTGCTGTTTCGCTAACCCCTCTATAGCGTAGATATAGTGGGTTCAAATTCTGCTATTACACTGGAAGAATTTTCTTGGTGTTTTTCGCAAAACTGCTCTGTTTTTCAAACTGAAAAGAGTTTTTAAGACTTTCTTCCTATTTACAAAGCTATCCATATATGTATGTAAATAAATAATTATGTTCCACTACCTCGAGAAAAGAAGGATAAAATAGTATCCATGGTATAATATATCTGTGTTTAATATCTTTAAAGCACCTTACTTAAATATTTGAAGCCATTTTTCATGTCCTTTTATCCCTTGTTATAATAAAGAAACTACATCGGAATAAGAAATAATTAACAGTCATTTTAGTCCTCTCAACCCTTTATGTAAATTGCCATTTTTTATAAGACACGAAAATGCAAACAGAGTAAAATCATTCTATTTGATAAGAGGGAAAGAAATGGTGAAATTACCAAATAAATGGTAACATGTTTGATTTTACTGAAGAACTTTTTATCGTGAAACATTATATAATGGCATAAAAATCAATTGATTTTGTTACATTTATTTTTAAGTTTTGTATTTGTTACGAAATGTATTATAATAAGAACTATAAGTTTGAAAATCAGAGTTTCCGGTAAACCGTTACAGCAGCGAGCGGTAAAATTATGTCATGAATGTTTTAAAAACCGTATATTTTGTTTTGATTGCCAGAATCATGGTTACTTTTGCCAGAAACTTCCTTATCATACGACTATGGTAATTTTTCAGAATTTTTTTCTCCGTATAGATTGCATGTCAAATCTTATAAGCTGCAATATATTTAATTTAAAAATTTGAATGAAATCAAAAACCAACTTAAAGCTTAATATTAATCTTTAGATAACAGATCAACTGAGTGTCAGTTCAAGTTTTGTCCGAATTTTTAGCTGGTGTGTTTCCTACACCATAAGCCTACCTTCCGCAATTTATTCATTAAAAAGAAGTGTATAGCAGGAAAATTTTAGAATTAGTTTGTCTAGGTAGTCTAAGCACTATAATGGTATACAAATCAACGTATATGTAAAAGAAAAAAATCTTAATACACTCAAAGTATAGACAAGAGCTTATACCATTATTCTTATTTTTTGATAATTTATTTAAATTTCTATGTTTTATTAAACAAATAGGTATAGTAAGTGTTTTCCATTTTCAGATCTTCGTTCCATTCCATTATTTATGCCGATAGTATACACTGTTTTAGAAAAAAATAGCTTATTTTTTACACTTTTTTTTCAAATAGCTAAGGTATAATAAAAAAAATAAATGTATACTTTTTTCATCTCCATACGATTAACCGTAAAGTTTATGCCAAAGGACATTTTTACCTTCTTGATTTTGAAACCGTTTACTCGTTGTTTAATCGTATTAGATGAAAGCAGTAAATAAACGGTTTTTCTAACAAATAACAGCTTGATTACCATTTTATTTAAAGTCATTTTACTGTTTTGTTTGAATATGGTAAAATAATAATTAAATAAATGGTTATTTACCGTTTATTTCAGATAAATTTCTATCAGTGCATAATAAACCTCAATCCCCACCGAAATTCACCATATCACCGCAGAAAAATTCCTTTCTTGGTAACGCTTGGCTGCATTATTTTGAAAACGATTGCAACTTTTGCATTGGTATCAGATAGCTACAGTTTTATTTCGAGTGTCCTAGTTAGTTTGAAAAGTGATGGAAGTTTAAATAAGCCTTAAGCCCAATTCAGCTTGCAAACAAAAATTCTGCTTGTTGAAAAAATTAATTGATTCTTCTATTTTTATTTAGCTCAGAACAGCAGATGAGATTTCTATACTTCATTTAGTTTATTGACAGAAATTTTGATCGACTATAAACCCACTTTGGCAGTAAAATAACTATAAACTAAACCCGTAACACTCAGGAAGTAATTCGAACTATTAGATCTGAGGCTTCAGTGATCTAACAATTCGGAGAGAGGTTAAAATTTACTCTCACAGTCGCAAAAATTAATCAATGAAAATATAGTGACAATACATACACCGAGGAACCATCACATTATGACCACCCTCCATCTATAACAATGGGCTCGCCCAGGTTTTCATGGTTTCTCGACCAGGAACAATGTCTTCATGGAACTCATTAGGACCCATAATCCTCATAGAACAATCCCTGACACCTGTAAGCTACTTGAACATAGTTGCAGACCAGGGTCACCCATTCATGACAACAGCTTTTCCTGCTGGGGATGGTGTTTACCAGCAGGATAATGAACCATGACATAAGGGTCGAATCGTCGAGGAACATTAAAGTGACTTTCAAGTCCTGTCTTGGCCCCTAAATTCACCTGACCTTAATCCAATAGAGCATTTGTGGTCCTACTTCGGAAACCAAATTCGTGTTGCCACGCTACCCCCTTGCAATGTGAGGGAACTGCAGGACCACTTGGTGAGCGCTGGTACCAGATACCTCAGACTATCTATCAGCACCTTGAGGAATCAATGCCACGGCGGGTGCTAGCAGTTTTGAGGGCTAAGGGTTGTCCTAGAGGCTATTAGCAGGGTGGTCATACATAATGTAATGGCTCTTCGGTGTATATTTTTAATAGTAAATATCATTTAAAACGATTGTATGTGAGAACATCTTTTGTTCTTAAATATTTTTAAAACACATTGTTTTGACTAATTTAAAAAAAAATAATGATTCTCAATGCGTTAAATTATGCTTCTCGTTATTCATTGAATACTTACACATTTTAGAAACATTTAAATGTTAAATGTAGCTTTAACATATTTTTTATTTATTTACATTTTTCGTCTCTTTTAGGTAGTGTTAGGACTTTTTAAACTTTTATCGTAAATACTTCCACTGAAGCTCAGTGGCTGAAGTGAAACTTACTTTCTTTTTGGAAAAAAATACACTTTCTTACTTAGTTTTTCATACATATTTTTTCTTTCAACGACAAGCAAGGTGCGATCCTCACAAAGTGAATACAACTGCACATCTTAATGTAAGAAGAACTGAATCTCAGGAGACAAGAAAAAAAGCGTATCAGAAGCACTTATAAAATTTTAGAGATACCATAATATTTTTTTTTCTTTTCTTTTTTTTTTAGATTTTTATATTTGCACTTAACAAAACGCCTATCTGGATTGTAAAATGTAGAGCTCAACTATTTTTTAAAACGTCTGAAACTTAAATATATTCTTCAAAATATTCTTAGTTATCATAGTTTTATTCAAAGATTTCTGCAGAAAGTTTCAAAATAAATTCGTAAGCAATAGGGGAGTGTCGGGTACCCCCGCCCACTGTCAATTTCATATGTGCAGAATATTTTTTCAAGTCAATGGGCCATCGGACAATAATTTTTATATTAAAAAAAGATTATTTTCAAAGTTTCAAGTATTTATGCAGCTGGTAACATAGTAAACAATAGTTTTGAAAATATGTAGAATACAGTAGTCATGAAATTAAGAAAAATTGGTTGAATGTTTCGATTCGGTTTATCTATTGTCATTAAAATGGTCATTTTTATTTACACCTGAAAAAACAGTCAAAAAACATAATTTTTGTAACTGGGCGGGGCTACCCGTCACATTTTAAAAAGAGCTGAAAAATATGTTTTTTTTTTAAATTTCTATTTTTTTTAAAAGTTAAACTGTTCTTTCTTTTGCTTATTCTTTTTGCATTATTTAATTAGATGACAAAACAATAGAAACATACAAAAATATTGATTATTACTCAGTATTATACAGAAGTATAAGCAATACTCCTTAAGTGGGCTGGGCTACCCGACTCTCCCCTACATATAAGATGAAAACAAAACAGATCGTTGTTTAGCTGACCGCACTTTCATGCATATATTTGTATTTGTGATTGTATATTTCGTTTTGTTTGCACTTAAATTTTTCTTCTGAGTTTACTTTTTTTAATAACAATTGTTCTACTTTAAAAAATGATGGAAAATTAAATTTGGAAATTGGAAATAGAAGTAATTATTGTTTTGTGCTTTATACTGTTTGAATAAAAAAGCTTAAAAAAATACATATATTATAAAATTATGTATAATAAGAAATATATTTTATAAAAAATATATATTATAAAATTATGTATAATAAGAAATATATTTTATAAAAAATATATGTTATAAAATTATATATAATAAGAAATATATCTTTTAGAAGTATATATTATTAAAAATATATGCATCATAAAAATATTTTTTTTTATTGTTGAATATAAAAAACATGGGAATTGAAAGAAAAAGAAAGCGCACAAAATCACGCCTGTTATTTTTCGACAAACAATCATGCAATCATAATATTTATTTTTTTAACATGACTGTAAGTTTTTCATGGACAAAATATCTATTAATTAAAGTATTACGCAGATATTGCCTATCTCAGTATCATTGTAAAAAGACTCTTTTACATTGCAAAATTAAACGGACTTTTGTAGTTACAAAATAGCATCACTTGTTCCTTAAATCGGAAAGAGTATCCATAGTATCTTCCACTAGAAAGAGTATCTTTGTAACTAAAAGTTTATATCAAATGTAACTTTACCACGTTCTTGCGCGGAAATATTCAGTTTAAAATCTTGAATGCGAGAGATTTAAAATTTTTAAATTTTATAAACATGAAAATTTTATAATTATTTTACTTTAAATCTGCGTTTTACAAACAACTAAAGAAATATATAAAAATGAATGAGTACCTTTCTTTTTGAGTTGATGCTTTCAACTTGTTTTTGAGTACATTCTCCAATGCTTTGGCTTCCCCACAATTCTCTTCCCACTCTAAAGTAGGTGAATGTCATCGATGTTATGGGTAAAACATAGGTTACGATGAAAATCACAATGTTGTACCTGAAAGAAAATAAAAAGAATTTTTTTTGTATCAAAAATAAACATGGAATTTTTTTAATACATAACTGCAAATAGAGGAAATCTGTCTGTTAGTGAAAATGTGAAGAACGGTTGAAACAGTAAATTGAAATTGTTATTTTTCAGTTGTTTCCTTAAGACAAAAGCACTCGCTTTTAGGTGGTATTTTTTTAGGGTAGTTCGGAAAGTAAAGTCATTTTTTTTATGAAAATGAAAAATGATTTTATAATAGTGAATAAATAGCTTATTTATTTATGTATTGTCCTTTCTAGTCTAATACTTTTTGTCATTTGTCATGAGGCATGGTTCCTCGCTGATAATATTTATACCAAAAAACTGATCCAGGTTTCTTGTGGCAAAACACTGATCCAGATGATTTCTGACCTCCTACTTTGAAATAAAGGTCCGACCATCTAAAATAGTTTGCAGAGACTGAAGCATTTTATAGACACCTATTTTCTGGTTCCCAGTGATGATTTGTTTCAATTTTGAGAGGCAAATCCCAGGTGTCAACGTGGTACCGCAAATTTCTTTCTGTAAGAACATGAGAAACACATATGGTGGGTTTCGAGTTTAAACCTAGCCACTTCAAATGATAATGAATGTCCGAATTTTAAAAAAAATTCTCATCAATATCACGAATTGTCGGTTTGCATCAATTTACGCCATTATTGTGTCTTCAACAACTTTTGCTAGTCTTCCAGAACGTGGTGCATTTTCAAAATCAAAATTACCGGATTGAAATTTTGCAAAAAAGTTTTGGCACTCAGTATATATTCTCCATTTACATTGGATGCTTGAATAGCATCTCTATTTTTTCGATAATAAAAAAGTTAAACATGCAGCTTTTTATTTTCTATTGTTTTAAAATTGCACCAACGAGCCAACAAAAAACTACTGCAACACTTACTATATAAATTGTCAAAATATACAGCTAATGTCATACACAGCTAATGATAATACAGCCCTATTATCATTAGCTGTGTATGACATTAGCTGTATGTATGACATTAGCTGTGAAAAAATACACTTAAGTCCTCTGCTGAAAAAAAAAAATGCTTTCCGAAAAATCCAATATTTAATGATCAAAACTAGCTTTGTTTCAAAAAAATTTTTTTTCACCAAATTTACTACGGCATATAACAATAATATTAAAATATTCCATTATTTTTCTAATTTGTTTCCTCTTTTACTTCTCCGGATGAGTTTCATTTCAATTTTGTTCCTTCTTTCTCGCAATAGATTAAAGACAGTTTAGGAAAAAAAATTGTGCATTGAATACGGATTATTGGATGACACATTATTATTTGCAATAACAGTTTAATATTAATTTTCATTGGAATAATTGTGGTAGATAGGACTATGAGTAAGTTTGTCCGGTTTTTATTTGTTGAATATTCCTTACACTGAGAATTTTTTTAAATATTAAATGCTAGTTCCTGGAATAGATTTGCTCACTATTCCTTACTCTGATATTTTTAAGAGCAGCTGCCATTGTAAGCCATTATAAGCATAACATGCTATCTAGCTTTGGAATTTATTTTATTTCACAAAATACATTTTCATGTTTAATCAATCCTAATCCCTTTTTAAATAAATAAATTATTTAATAAATTTACTTCAATTACATATTAAGTAAAGAAAATTATTTATACTTTTTTCTTTTCTCAATGAAAGAAACTTCTAACTTATTTATTCCATTAAACTGTGTAGGAAGTTTCTGTTTTTAAATTTGAGTTTATTTAACTACTCATTAAAATTTAATTTTAAACTTACTTTCTTTAAACTGCTTCCAATTTAGCATAAAGAAAATATGTTGGTTACAGGTTTGTATTAAATTCTAATGGTCTTTTTGGCGTTTAATTTGAGTGCTGAATTATTTAAATTTAATAATAATAAAGCGAGGTTGGCTTTATTTCTAACAGTGTTCTGACAGTGTTATTTCTCAGTAAATCACCAAAAATAAATATTTTCTTTCTATGCTCCTAAGAGTCTGAGATTACAATTTGATTGACATACTAGGGCTCCCAAGGTACCCTCTCATCTTGCAAGACTTGGGGGTTTAGACGTACCGTGGCACCTGAGTCCATCCATTGAAAATTGAAAAAAAAAATCATTTTTAAAACCATTTCTTCTTAATACTTAGAAAAAATAATGCCTAAAGACTTTTTAGTGGTTCATGGCAGTTTTATGTTTGAATGTATGGCCATATATGTGGAATTTCTATTGCTTTATTAATCTTTTTTTTGTCGTATGCCTGTTTAGGCAGTGGGGGTGCGATAGTTCCTCTTTTTCAGTGGCGCCATCTATGACCAGGAATTCGACTTCTGCCACGCCATTCACGCAACCACAACCCGCTTATAGGGCGGGTCACATTCACACACATTCATACACAAAAGAGAAAGGACATAGAACACAGAGAGAGAGAGAGAGAAAGAAACATCCATGCCTTGCCCGGGATTCGAAGCCAGGACCTTTCTGATGCAAGGACAGTTTCGTGCCCCCTACACAGGAAGGTCGGCTGCTTTATTAATGACAGCAACAAATTGATTAAAAGGAAACTGATTTCCTAATTTCTTCTTGTCTCTTCAATAATTTCAAATTAAACACAAGGTTATGTTATTAAAATACACTATAATATCCGGCCTAATATAAGCTGAAAATTTTTAAAAATTTTAAAAAATAATTATTTTTCATTTTGAAAAGAATTTCTGTTTAATACTTTGATTCAATAATGCCTGATGATCTTCAAGTAGGTGATAGTGGTTTTGAGTTTCGATGTGTAGCCATATATTCAAACTGTCTAACGATGAAAGTATCTACTAAATACACAAGTGGGCGACCTTTGTGCTGAAATACAAACTAAGGCAAACAACGTTATAGAGCACAGAAATATTTATAAAATACAGACAGCTATTTCGGATGCTCAAAGGGTAACCTTCATCAGTACAAATGAAGGTTGCAAATAAAGGTGCAGTAAAGGTAAAATACAGACAGCTGTTTCGGATGCTCAAAGGGTAACCTTCATCAGTGCAAATGAAGGTTGCAAATAAAGGTGCATGATGAAGGTTGCCCTTTGAGCATCCGAAACAGCTGTCTGTATTTTATAAATATTTTTGTGCTCTTCCACGTTGTTTGCCTTTGTTTGTAATTATCTACTAATTACCTAAAGAAAAGTGATTTTAGATTTTTATCATGTCTCTTCAATATAAATTCAATACAAGGCAATGTTACCAATTTACTTTATAATATTCGGCTTAACATACTTTTCCCGTGTTTCTTTTTAAGACTCAATGCTACTGCTTTGGATTTGCAACACGGTTTGCTCTAACAAATTCTAATCGCGTATTGGTATAAAAATAACTATTAACTGTTATAATAATAATTAATAATTTTTGTTTCATAAAATAAACAGATACATTAAGTACAGAAAAATCAACTTGATAAAGTTTTTTTTGAGAGAAACGAATGGGTGTTTACAAATTAATCTCAAGATCCTATTATGGTATTCTCAAGATCCACCAACAAAATGGGAGCAAACCAGCTATCACTCTTTACCCTTTTCACCTGAAATGAATTAATTGCACAATATAGCCTTAACTGGGAACCGCTAGAATGGTTTTAAAACCTGGAATTGACGGAATTTTCGAGTTCTTTCTTTCGAGTCAAAACTTCGAGTTACGCTGGTTGAAAAAACTTAAAATAAAGTTTTATTTCAGGTATTTACTACAATTTTCAGTTAGAAAGCTTTATTTGTTCCATATTAAGAATACAGTCTTATTTCTACATTCAGTTCAATTTTAAGTAATTAATTACCTATAAAACTGATTTCGAGGTGTAGACTACAACAAATAAGGGAATAAATAAATAAACCATCCAAGCAATGGCATGAATGAAAAAACATTTCAGGTAACGTAGTATATCTACATTTATGAGAAAAACTTTATTCATCTATCAACTTCTTGAAAATTTAGATTTTATGGCTAAAATTTGCTTAATTTTATGCAAAGTAACAAATTTTGCACCTTACATTATTTATTCTTTACCATTTTTTTAATTTTTTTAAAAAAATACTTAGTTTGATTATATGAGAGCGTAATTAGTAAAAAAAATATCCGCTGTTTTAAAAGTCAATATTTTACTAAACTGTTAAAATACGCTGGGTTTATAGTACGCTGGATTTATTTAAGCTGGATTAAAAGTATATACGTATTTCAGAAAAAAATGAAAATATGCTTGTTCGTGCACATGTACAGTTCGCTGTAGAAGTTTGTAGCTAAGTCAGCATGAAAAATTAAAATAACGTAGTGAAAGTCAATCCAATTTTGTAATGGGATCTAGAAGAATGTATCAAGACAATCAATATATTAAAACAAATCTGTTTCAAGAGATATGTACTTTTAACCAAATGAAATCAACATATGTTAAGTAGTGAAGTGTAGTTAATTCGCTTTGAAATTTTCTACTAGACTATATTGCATCAAAATATATAATATTGAAGGTACTTAAGTTTGTAGCGCAGCCAAATAACGAAGTGAAATTGAACCTCATTTCAATTTTTTGAGAGGTTGTAATGTATATTCTTCAGATTCAATGAATGAATTCTTAATGAATCTTTATTAAGAGGATATATACTTGAAACCAAGTAAAATTATCAATTTTAAAGCAATGAAGTAATTTTAACTTCATTGCAAGCTTTCAAGAGATTTGTATGTATACATATCCTATTCAGTGTATTCAAATTGGGAACAAAGTCAATCCGATTAATTAAAATTATGAAGAGAAGATAAATCATATTTTATTTTTTAGAGCGATAGTGTAGCAGTAAGACATGCCTTTTCAGACGATAAAGGCCTACAACCAAGTAAATTTGTTAAAATTAAAATTATTAAATCAAAATAGCACCCATTTAAAATTCTATACTGGCTGATTAATATAAGTTCTATTTAGGGTAATACTGAAGAAAATCTTATTTTCTTTTCAGTATCTGATTTGTCCAAAACCTTTTCATTTGATTTAAATATTTACCGCTTTAAAATATATAAATCAAATAATCTCTGAAATATAACCAACATATTAAAACAAGAATGTGTAAAGCTACATTTTACTTTAAGATTTTAAGTAAACAAAGGAATAAAAATTGATTTTGATCTAGTGTTCCAATGCTATTTTACTCATAAGAAAACTGTGATACATTTTCCACAAAAGTAACACTGTTTTGTGTGGCGATTATTTTGCACATTGTAAGAGCAGATCAAAACTTTTGCCAGATGAAATTTTAAAATAGTCTGTGCTTCCCCAGGCGTTGCAACTTCTCTTACACGTATCTCAGATTAAACTACAACTCAAATTTTGCATACAAAATATTGTTTTCAATGTATTTTTCTCCAAGCTACTTGCTTTGGAATAATATGAAGGAGAAGACTAGTGTAAATAAATAAGCATAGAAATAAGGATCGCGGATGGATTGTAAAAGAATTGTTTACATCAATTTTTGAAACAACAAATTTTAAGATTTCTACAATGATGGGGAACAAAGAATGTTTTAAGAGGAGATGCTTTTCAACTAATGACAAGTTTCTAGCAATACGCAAAATAGTCCTGTTGACCCTTTAACGCAGAATTTTTGTCAAACATATTTTTCCTACTGTTTTCATTATTTTGTATTAAATTAGGTCAAAAATAAATGAAAAATAATATGTAAAGCATATGAATAATTTATGGTTATGAGATAAAGTATGAAATACAGGTGTCCTTTTCTGCATTGAAGGTATAATCTTTCAAACACATCTCACTTCCACACACAATAATTTTTCAACTTTTGAACTTATTTTCGGTTATTTTAGATAAATAACAGATAGTTATTCATTATTGAAATTCTGTAATTTTCAATATCAATTATTGATAAATTTTTGAATATGAATGGAAAAAAACTTTTAAACTACTTTGTTTGGATGTCATGTTTTAGTACAAATGCAATTCCTATCTAATACATTTTTTAAGTAACTATTAGACATTTGTTTTTATATTTAAAAAATACCAAAATATATATTTGAGTCTAATTAGAGAGTCAGAAAAAAAAGGGACACGGGAGTCCCACCTGCGTCAAAGGATTTAAAATTTACGTTTTAGAAACTATTTAACCGAATTTGGCTTTTCAAAATGTGAAATAAAATTGCTAAAGTTGTATAATTTAAAGTAAAAGTTTTTCAATCAAAAATTAAATAATAAAATTAACAAACAGCTGTTATTGAAAATCATTTTTATGGGCAAGAGAGATTTTTTACGTGTAAAATGTTCTTGTTTAGTACAATTATTTTTAAATATATGATGAAAAAAAGCTAAAATTAAAAAAAAAAATACCAGCGTCATTGAGATCAAACTAACCTCCACTCAAATATATGAATTACTAAAACTGTATTTTCCAGATTGCTTGTTTTATTTTTTTCTTATTTTTAGGGTCAAATATTTTATAAATTAGATTATTGTCTGCATTTTTTAATCAGAATGTTGAAGAGGAAACCATTCAATCATTAATGTTATAATTTATTTTGGAAGTTTTCACCAATAAGTGACATATTACACAAAATTTTTTAAAACTCATTTTCTTCCTTTGCCGATTGTGCTTTTACTTTTCATCCTTTAAATTTTTTAATGATTTATGCATTTAAGAATGTTTATTTGTTGTTATTATTTAAAAGTGGTGCTCGCACATTTCATAACACTCAGGTATCGTTAGTTTTTACAATAGTCTGGATTGACTTTCGCATTCACAGCGTTATTTTGCAATTCGTAAATGTAAAAACAGCTTCAGAATTATAGAAAAATGACCTTATTGAAGAGATAGAAGCCTTCATGGAAATTTTGCCAGAGGCACTTTTTGAAATCCATTAGAAATTTCTTGGAAAGAATAGTTGAATAACAATTTATTTAGTTGTGATTTTAACATACTCGAACAAAACAGACAAACAGTTAACTGTGAGAAAAACCGCTTATTAATTAAATTCACATAATACGATTAAACAACCAGGGTTTTATCACACCAACTAGGCCAACCTAATAAAGCCACTTAGTTCCTTACAGCTGGGTACATATTATAGCTGAGAGGGTTAATCTGGCAGTCTCATGATCAACAGATTGGGAATCGAGTCCCAGCATTGACGCAACATTTCCTCCATCTTCTTCATTAAATGAAGAGTTTCTATTGTCATGCAGTTATCAGCATCATAAAGCTGATTATCACAAAATATTCAAAAATATGAAGAAAAAGAACTTTTAGTAAATATTTATTATTTTTTATTATTTTATTTAAAAATAGTCGGAAAAATGTTGAATTCTAAGGTACACATTTTTTTTACATAATTTCAAAAACCGTATCTTTGCATGGCAAAATATGAGCGAAATCGGTCGAATAGTATCTGAAAAAGACTAGTACTTTCCTGATTGTTGTAAATGGGTTCAATACCATAAAGAAAAAAAAATGTTCCCTGCCATAAACTTTACGTTAACAGGATGGACAGACTGTTACTGTTTATTTTACCGTAATTTTGGAATTGAAATTCTGGTGAAGTACGTTTTTCTAAAAATCAATTTTTACCGGAAAATTTTTACGGAACGAAAAACTAATATTACAGTAATATTTACTGTAAAAAAAGGAAATATTGTTATTAAATAAATATTACTGTAACAATTACTGTATAAAATTTTACATTAAAAATAAATTTCACTTTTACGATAAAATAGATTTTACTGATGCTTACCCAGGGTGCCAGTTGTCGACTTAATTGTTTTAAAGTGCATTCATTGGTATAGTTTAAACATTTTTTCTTACCAGTTGATTGTAAGATTAGAATATTTAAATTTTACAAAAAGAAATCAATGGATGATGATCTATGCTCTTACGTTAAAGTAAGAATATATGTGTTTTATTTTATTAAAACAGTTACGTTAAATATGTGGTATGAATATTCAACTCTTTAAGCAGTTTTTACATTATATATGAAATATTATTTTCATTAGAATAAGTTTTCAAATTTATCTTCCTTTTCTTAAGGACGAAGTACAATAACAGTTTTATTTTCATAAGTAGCTTCCTCCATATCCAAATTCAATGATGTAAATCGAATATTATTATACATCATCTTCTGTTCTACTGGTAGAACTCAAAACTAGAAGCATAGAGCGATTGTAATTTTCAAAAGCAAACAGAATATATTCATATATTTTGTTTATTTATTTTTACTCTTAAATGATAAGATCTCCTAAGTTTTTAAATAGCCACTTTATTTAAGACTTATCTAGTAAACTTTCCTCCATTTCATGTTCTCTTATTACAAAAAACTTTAAATACGAATAACACTACTTTTTCTAAAAACAGAATACTACGATTGTGTTAAGTCTCTCTCGATTTTAGATTCTTTGTTTCTTAGAACCAGGAATACGAATAACATTACTTTATAAAAATAAATAGCACGATTGTTTAAAACTATATCTGTAGTCTATTGCTATTTTTAAATACACTGAGAGCAAAAGTATGATCAAAGCTACTGGAATAGATTAAATTTATAGAGTTTTTGGCTCTATGGAAACACCAAAATGTTCTGTAACTTTTACTGAAGAACTTTTGAAATGATTTTAATGAAACTAACGGTAAAGTGTTGTCTTATAATCTGTGTTAAAATTTGGTAATTGTAGAAAAATTTGGTAATTTTATAAAAACACATTTGAGCTTGTCTTAAAAAACCATTTATTTCGTCAAATTTACTTTTCAGTTTATCGTTTTTTACTAAATGTGTATGAACTATTATTTTGAAAACAAAACATTTACGATAAACCAATACCATTTACGAATGGAAAAATTGCAAATTAATGGTTTAAATACTATATATTTTCCTTTTGTTACTATAATTATATATTTTTTAAACCAGAAGTGTTATTATTAAACAGTACGGTAATTCTACCAAAAATTTCTCTACGCCTATAATTTTTAATATATTTTATTAAGTCATACGCAAAAAGCAAAAGAATTTTACAGTATTTAAATATTAATTTCAAATTTTTTACCCTATAATTAAGAATGCACACATTTATGATGAAACGGGAAATTTAATAATAAATTTAATTACATATCATCAGAATATTTCCAAATTTTCTTCTTTAGTTTATAATTTTAGGATTCTAACCTTTAAACTTTAAATAAAGGTAATGTAGGATTAGATGAAAAATATAATGTGAATTGCAACTAATCATTAAAAGAAAAGAGGAAATGGTTTAATTTATAAAAGAAAAGAAGGTGCCTTTAAAGAATCTCAAAAAGGTATTCAATGCAACAATTTTCATTTTGTGAGATGCTAATACTAGTAATTAGATGATTTAATAAATGTCAACAAATGCTTTTACATTAACTCCTAACTCACGAAACTATTTTTTAGAAATTAACCTGTTTCCGCAAATTGCTGTGAAATGAATCATTACTCTTTCCCCTTATGAATATTCATAAATATCAGAACCAAATGCGGCCGCTTTCACACACTCAAGATTAACGAATTTCTTAATTTTGGAATTTCCGAATATTTTAGTGGTATGCTAATAGTATAAAGGAAATACGAAGGGAAATGTTGTTTTATATTCCATTTAATATTTTAGTATCTTTTCTGGGAAAACATTATTTAATAAAATTACATTTTCTTTGAAATAACGTGTGTAAATATTTATAAACGACATTCTTTTAGCTTTCTTTTATGGACGTGATATATATATATATATAATATAAAGAGTGAGGAAAAAAACACATTCTTTAAAACTTTTCAGAAAGCAAATTGCTGTAAAAAATTGTTACAATTAACGTAACGATGAAAAAGAAAATAAATTCATTTTTAGAATGAAAAAAAAATCGTTATAGAATTTTCAATCTTTTATTTCCTAAAACCTTAATGCTACACAAAATTTTATAGAGTTCTAAAAATATCTAGTTAACACAAGCATGAATTAAAAAAACAGTACTACGAGATGAAAAAATAAATAAAAAGAATGAAACAATTTTTGGAACGTTGGAAAATGAATTTGGTTTTTGTTAAAAACAGTTTTCTTTCTTTTCTTCTTCTTTTTTTATATTTAAGGTATATCCTAACCCGTACATAAGAATTTCAATTTATTTTTGCTTTGATAAGGCGTGGTTGTTGTGCCAAATAATTGTATTTTTTTATTAAAAAAGAAAAAAAACTGTTTCTTCAGAATAGCGTGATTCTTTACACTGTTTTATATCGTTTTTGATGAAAATTACACGGGGTTTATTTTGTTTAACTACAATTTTACTAATTACTTTTTATTAATTTTACTAATTAACTTTTGTTAATTACTTATCAGAAAAAGAAAAAAAAGACAATTTTGCTCTGAATTGTAATATCGTGCTACATAATAGTATCATAGCTCTATAATATTGCCATTATATTACATCATATCCTATAGTATATCTTTTATGAATCATAGCTTCAGAATATCACAATTATTTAATGCCAAAAACTATAATAATCTTCTAATTAGCTGCAACCACAATAAACACCATTTGTTTCTAAATTGAACTTATTAAATGTTTTCATTCAAGTTAAAACATAGTACCTGATTTTTAAATTCAAAATGAATTATTCTTTACAATGCTTTTGAACCGTCAATTTGAAGAAAATATTAGCGGCGTTTTTGTTTAAAGCGTTTAAATTTTTTTATCATTGTAGACTCACTGTTTTTGAGAAGAATATCAAAGTAGGCACTTCAAATCTTTCACATCTTATGCTTGATATTTGTTTTCCAACTTTTAAACTGTATAAAAATGTTCGATTTGCTTTTTAACGAAATTAAATGTAGATTATATTTCTGTTTTATCGTTAAGTTCTAGCGTTTATAAATTTAGATTTATCTTAAGAATGCAGAGGAAAAACGAATTTTATTTCCTAATTCGTTGATTTTTAATTCCTAATCTATTAACGATACTAGAAAATAAAAAAATATATATGTTTTTTAGTGTAATCCAAAACGAATAGTGAATAAACTCTGAAAACCGTGCCTTAATGTTAGGGAAAAACTGCCAGAAAATTTGCTTTTACGCTGACATTTTTATTACACTTTTCTTCTTCTACTCTTTTCTTCCTATTTCTTATAAAAATCTTTAATATAATGTGAAAAGAAGTAAAATTTGTTTGTTTTAGACATTAAATATTTTTGCCAAAACTTCAAAATTACAAAAAATTGCTCCTCTTACCATGATTTTTGAACTTTAATTTCGAGAATATTAATCCTAAAATTTACTGAACTTTGTTTTTAATAAAAATATTTTTTATAGAATATTTCTCTCAAGAAACTTTTCTTGTTAGTACCCATAATTTTGGGATAATAATAAAAACACGTTCCCGTTGGCATACATATTATGAGTTATATTTTCAGGTCTTCTTTTTTTGCTGAATTATTTTTTCTAGAAATAAATTATTTTATCATTTTTATATGAAAATATCGGTATTTAGGAGACTTAAATACATTTTAATAGAGTCCATAAGGTCTTTTTCATATATATATTTTGGGAAAGTTTTTACAAGAGAGATTAGAGATAATTCTTACATTACATTAGCAATGTTGACGTTCGTATATTCTGTACGCTCTTACTATAGGAAAATCCCCGCTCACTACAGTTCTTTCGCAGAACATACTTGCTGTATGCCATGTGAAAGTGCGGTATGCCAGGTGAAAGTGTTAAATCTATATTTTAATGCTACTCTTATATTGCTCATGAAGCAACAACTCCATTTATAACCTTTTGGTCACCAGCTAATTTTTATTTAATTTAATTCGGAACCTTGTAACTACACTGTAAAAAGTTTCGGAGTAGATTGCGGTAAAAAGTACCGGGACTCAGGGTGGTGGTACTTTCTACCGTCATTCCCGTTTTTTTTCTTCTCTTTTCTCTTCATGTCGATACACTACATAAAATGTTGACGTTGTCTGAAACACCAAAATTAACTAAGATGGAATCCAAACTTGGTATTACTTTATCACCAAGTAGCCATCTTTCTAGATAGAGTAACACTGCACCGGAATGATATGATTCTCTTTTTTATTTCTTTTTTTTTGTTTCCTTGCTGTTTTTTTTCCAACAAGAATTGTGTAGATTAACATGAAATAAAAATTTTTACACTTAAAATCATTACTAATATACAGTTCGGTAAGTTCTCATGTTCATTTGATCTATAGAAGCGTAAAGATATTTATTTTTTGTCTTGTACAACCATATAAACTCCTTACCTTATATAAAACGAGAAAACAAATAATTAAATATAACACTGAAGGAAAAAAAGGAAAAACAATGAGTTTTAAATTTAATGAATTTCATTGTTTTTACTTACACATATTCTTGGTCACTCTCGGTAGAGGGTCCGTCTGGCCAAAACATAAAGCAAATAATTCTGAATTCACCGTTCGTGAATTCCTCAACGATCGTCATGGAATAGAGCAGATTGGGGAGCGAGAGAAGAACACTGAATACCCAAATCCAGAGACAGATATTGAGGGTTGTGCTTCGAGACATTCTCGGCTTCAAAGGATGCATGATGGCCATGTACCTTGAAACAAAACAAACGAAAAAAGTTTACAAGATTGAACAAATTTTTGTTTTAAGCATATACCATCTGGTATCTTTGATAGCAATAATATTTTTTTTCTAAGTGTTTTTTTTATTTATTATTTTTAATTTTAACCTAATTGTTAATCAGTAGACAAGTAAAACAGTTGCTTACTTGCAAAATTAGAACAGTTGTATAACATCCATATGAAACAAAGCTCTACCACTAAAATAAATCGCCATCGAATACTAAGTTAAAATCTTTATAATAAAACATGTATAGAGTTAATAGAGTTATACACTGTAAATAGAGTTATACACATTTACATCAGCTTCGACCAAACTGATACAAAAAGGCACTTCCCATGTCAATAAAAAAACTTAACACGGAAACTATTATTCAATCAGTTGGTTGCCCTAGACCATCGCTTAGTGATCATGGTTATCGTATTAACCTTTATATTAAGCATTCTTCGAGTGTTTAATATCAAACTAAATTTAAAAAGGGAAGAGGACAGTGAAAGTTATCGTCTAATTGACGAAAGAGCTATTGTTGCTATTGACAGAAGCTGAACGTAGTTTGAAAGGTTTCAGATAAGGTTCAAAATTGATATCTGAATCGTGGTGGCTCAGGGGATAGAGCGTTCACCTTCGATTGAGGTGAACTGGATTCAATTCAAATCCACACCGAAAACAATGCTGATGTAAAATATCCTCAGTGGTAGATGTATCATGGGTCAGTGTCTCCTTGCCATCAGGCTAACCATGGGAAATTTTCATGGTTTTCCTCTTCATGTAACGCAAATGCGGGTTAGTCCCATCAAAAAGTCCTCCACGAAGGAAGATTTACTGACTGTGATTTTTTTCTTGCTTTGAATTCCTCAGTAATTTCAAGTTGAAAGATATCTTTTAATAGAGAATGTTGCCAACTTAAGGTACCAGAATTAGATTGAGTCTAAACTACTTATAATCGAACTAATTCAAATTTTTCTCTTATCATTTCCGTATTCAGTTACTTAAGAATTGGCTTGAAATTCTTTTACGCATTAAAAGAGCAATTTTAAATTCATGTAGAAAATCTTGGAGCGATTTCTTTTAAGTAGTTATGCATTTTTTTTTTAACTGACAGGTGACAATAAGCACATGGCAAAATTTAAGTAAAATATTAGATATAAAGCTTTTATGAAGTATGCACACAAAACTAATTCATTTTGGATGATAATATAACGGGCAGCTTGCAAAATAAACTAAAAATACCTTGCTTTTTGGAAGTTAGGCTATCATAGATATCTAGTTAATGTAAAAACAGTTAGGTTTAATATAATTTATAGAGACTTGAAAATTAAAATATAAATATCCCTCCGACACAGCTAAAATATCCTTCCAACATACTGAACATGTTTTTAAGAACAAACTTTATTTTTTACAGATAAAAAGCAATAAGCCGCAAACAGTCGCCAACTCGTTATTGTTCGCAAACAATTACATATGAATTCAAGACGCGCTAAGATAAATATTTTGGAAGGAGAAATATTTAAAGAATGATGTAAAGGAGAGTGATCTTGGTGTAAATATATATTTTTTCATTTTCGGTGGTTAGGGAATTCACACCCTTTGAATTTTATATAAAATCTCGTTTTGGTGTTAGTTTGAAAATAAGTATTTTTTTACTCAGCTTATAGATTTTTTACCATCAAATTTGGTGTAATATTACACCATAGTTCTTATAGTACACATAATTGAGTTTTTATATACATTGTTAAGTGTGTAATATTAATCAAAACACTTGCAATGAAATAAACTTACGCCAAAAACTCACTCATTCACAACAAACGAAAATGATTTTCACTTTCAAAACACCGATGTTGGCGAGCTTTTAATATTGCAGATCATTGTTTGCAACAGAGAATGATTTGGCGTGAGTTACAGAAAGTCTTAACCTATGCTATTCAGAAACAAAAACTAAAGAACACCGGTAAAATATGTATGTATTTCTTTAGTTGTGTAAGAAGGATAATTATAGTTTAATTTTTAAATCTCTGTGAACTGTACTAAGTGATTTTATCGTGTATAATTTATTTCCGTTCCTACTCAGTTAAGCCTAGTTCGAATTTATCTTAATATTCTCTCTGCTACGTGCATGTTTGATAAGCAAATTCATTTTATTTAAAGAATTAGTATACTCAGGCATTCTAAACTAATGATTCTTACTTAATACTGTATGGTAAAAATAACTTTATTGACTCTTTTGTGTATCATATCTTACTGTAACTATAAATTTTAATGTTACTGAATGCGAAAAAAATGTTGGTGGCCACTTTACACCAAGTAAAATAAAATAACATTCTAAGCTAAGAGTAATTCGTGAAGCACAACTTTGGTGTAAAGCAATCGTCATTATTGTAATCACATCATGAATTTTTTTTTCTGTTTTTAAATTAAGATCAGATATTGTTAAGATAATTTAATGATGAAAAAATTTTGCACTGTATTTAATGGAGACGCATGACTTTAAAACTAATGATTTTAAGGTAGTAAGGTTATTTTAATATGTAAATGTAAGTCGCATATTTAAATCTAAATTTTATCAGACTTCATTTAGCGTAAGCAAATATGTGAAAGAACTAATTTTGAAATTAAAGAAAAATGTTGACTTCTCTAAAGGAACAAAAAAAAGAAAAATGAATTTTACAAGTTTGAAGCCATATTTCTTTAACAAAAGAATGATTCACTTTGTTTCTTGTGTTGGGATAATAAGCATTTATTTGAGAAAAAACCATTTGATTTACAGAAATATTGCAATAAATGAAATATTTTCATATTTGAAAGGAAAACAAGTTTTTTTAAAAAAAAACTAGAAAAAATGAATGACGAATGATCATTGTGGGCTTCGAATGTTTCTGAAAGATAAATTTACCTCTTTCGCATGTATAATTCCATTTTTCTCTTTTGCTTACAACTTATTTAAAACGGAACAAGGTTGGAAAGGATTATGAAAACGTAATTTAAAAAAAAAAAAGTAACAGCACACTAACAATTTTTTATGAGTAGCTTCCTCCTTATTAAAATTCAATAATATGAATCGAATATTATTATGCATCATCTTCTGTCTTAGAACTCAAAATTGTTTTAGAACTGTTTTAAAACGTACATAGCGATTGTTTTCAAGAGCAAACAGAAGATAAGAATAATTTAAGAGATAAGAATTTATAAAGCTATTCTTTCCTTTCGTGGTTACACACAATTATAGTCCATATAAATTTTTTTCTACGTCGCTTTTAACTGGTTTTTAAGAAATACAATATTATCCTAAGAAAAATTTATAACTATTTTTTAATTAAGTAATACATATATGATTTTTATATATAACTTTTGATTCCGTTTGAGTTAATTTTATAATACGTTTGATAGTATTATTTATTCATTTTAATCCATTTACACACTAGATCAAAATGTCCTGGACTAGTATTGGAAATTGGCGCTGGGATAGCCTTGATGGTAGAGCGTTGGGCCCATGTCCGAGGGGTCGTAAGTTTGATCCCCACATGCTAAAACTTAATTTTTTCGGGAGCAACGATGGTCTATCTAATATGATGGTCTATCTAATATAATCCCTGAAAAAGTGACCAACAAATATGCTTTGTCCGACCGGACTGTGTAGGGGACAGGGAACTGGCCTTGCATCGGAAAGGTTCTGAGTTCGAATCCCGGGCAAGGCATTAATGTTCTTCCATTCTCTTTACTATCCGTCCTTACTGTGGGGGCAACGTTGGCCCACCTTATATGGTGTCCTTGAAAAAGTGGTCAACAAATCAGCTCTGTAGAATGTCAGAATTGACGAAATGTTAACACAGGGTGGGAATTGGAAATAAAATAAAAAAAAAGTATTGAGAATTAAGTGATTTCGATACTTATAAAAGTTCAGAATTTGGAGGATAAAATTATAAACTAAAAAAAAATGACTATGACAAATACAACAATAAAAAAAACCTTGATGTAAATACAGAGTCTATTCAGGTTTCATTTAAATTTCTTACAGATGCTGAGCGTGCAAACTAGGTATTATCAATGGTGTTGATATCATATAAGAGTTTTTCACAAAGCTCTAAAGAATTAAAAAACAGGGTGTTTCACGCATTTCCTGGGAACAGACTAAGCTTCACTAACCGTATAAAAACCCCTTAACTGATATTAAAAGCTAGGGTATCTATCAAATTTCCTGTGAGTGTCATCTTGCGCTTGCTTTATGTTTTGCTTATAACAGGCGGTGAATTGCTGAGCCGGAGTTTATGACTATCAATGTTCAAGTTTTGATGCAACTGACCCACATTTCCATAACATAGAGAGGGGGGATCATGAAATCGTCTCCCGGTTAGCCCGACGGCAAGGGGATTCCAACCCATGATCCGCCTACCACTGAGGATGTGTGACGTTAGCACTGTGGCCTGTACCAGTCGGGAGCAGAAAACATATCAACCAACCAGAACTGGGATTTGATCCTAAGGAACACGAAACATGTGTCCAAAATCAAGAAATAAAATTATTCTCCGTCACTCTACTGTAAATGTTTTTAGCAAACAATTTGTCAAACTAGCTTCATTTATGACTACAGTACTATCTTCACTTCTTTTAGAACAAGCGAGGATAGTAGTGAGAAATTTCATTAAAAGCAGTTATAGTTTTAACCGATTAATACAATTAACTATGAAATATAATAGAATGAATTGAATATTAGTGATTAAGTACATAGTCATCAAATGGTACAGAGGTCCTTAAACTTATTTCAAAAGCAAGTGCGGTAACATTTACATCGTCCCATGTTGCAGTTGCAGTGCAAAAGGGTTTTTTTCTAAAAAAAAGGAAGGAAAAAAAACGTATTTTCAAAAGAAAAAAAACATGCAAACAAATTGAGGAACCAGTGGTGACGTCTTGGTGGATGAAATTATAACTTCCGTAGTTTATGCCTATTGATAGATACAGATATATTGATAGATAATTGATAGAATTAATATTAATTTTTTTTGTATATTAAAATAAATGTTAATTAACGTTCAATTAATCCAAATTAATAATAATGTAAAAATTAAACGTTACCGCAAATATTAAATCGCGTTTTGTTAAAACTTCCATGATTTCATGGTGAAATGTTTTATATAAATAATGAAATAGTAATTTAAATATTGAGAAATATTTTGAATGAATATTGTAGTACTGAAAATAAGGCATTTGAAAAAATTTAATAATTTTAAATGTAATAGTCAATAAAAATACATAGTCAATAAAAATATGTTTTCAAGTATTCGAAAATCGTGTTTTCTCTCAAAAATTCAAATTTATTTATACATTTTATTTTATTCTTTTTCTCACAAAATGCTAAATTCTAATTCATTTCATAATTTTAAATAAATATTTTGCATGAGATATTTTTCACTTTTCCTCAGCTTTGAATACCCGAAGCTGTTGACTCAGTGTCAACAAACAACTCAGTTATTTCCTTTGTCATCAAACTCGGTTGCGTTTTAAAAATGAAGCAGCTTTTACTTTTTAAAATTTTCATATATTATATCCGAAGTCGTGAAAGCAGACAAACACTATCCTGAAAATAAAAATTTATTTTGCTTTATTTCCCCTATGCATTAAAAGCGTCATTAAACATTAAAACTTTTTGCTTAAAAAAAAAACTTACATCCCAACAAACGAGCACAATCTGTCAGCGCAATAACTTATTTGAGATATTTAAATAGCCCTTAATGTGAAAAATGAACGCCTTGTTAATTATCACTTTTTACGATCATTTTTATAGGAAGCTCATTCGACTATAAAAATGTGACTCAAAAAATTCACTTTTTCACTTTAAGCAAAGCAGATATGTTTTAATAATTTAATAATACATTTACTATGTGCCGGCCAGGTAGCCGAGCGGTTAGCGTGCCTGACTGCGAAGCCATAAGCTGCGGGTTCGAATCCCGCTCTGGGTATGGATGTCTCTCTCTCTCTTTATGCTGTCCTCTGCTGTGTGTATGATGTGTGAATGTGGCCCACCCTATAAACGGGTTTGTGGCAGTGTGACGTGGGCAATGTTGCTCGCCTCCGTGACTTCGGTTCACAGGTGCCCACTGGTTAACGGGAAATGAGCAACAATTCTGGCATATAGGCAAAAATTCAAATTCAGTGCCTGCCATTGGAAAAAAACATTTACTATGTACGTCAATGTATTGTGTGAACGCATGTTGACTTACATACTGTTATATACGCCCATATATACGCCCACACCCTCAGAAAAAAATTTTAAGATAAAGTAAAGGGAAGAAAAAAGAGAAAAGACAAGTGAAGTTTAAAAAAATGGAGGAGATAAAAGAGGAGTAAAGCTAATATCTCCAAATAATAGTATTAATATTTTTTTTCTGAAAATATGGTTAAATTAAACAATTATTTATAGCAAGAAAAACAGAAACTTGGAAAACTAACTAAACTACAAAAGCTTTATTAATAACATCTATTCCGTAATTAACACAAGATTATAAAGGCCACAATTTAGTTGTCAATGAAAAAAAAACATGCATTTAGTTTTACCTTATGTTTTAAATCAATCTCGTAATGACACTAAAACATTTTTAAAATTTCATAATTAATATAGAATTTAGAAAGGCTTAAAACATGAATCGTGCCACGATGGCTTAGTGGTTAAAATGTATCGAGCTGTAATTGCCGAAGATTGGGATTTGATCCTCAATGGTTGCTTGACGCCCGTGCATTCAGGTTCTAATCAATGAGCATCAGCTTGACTTGGGATTGGACGCAGCTGCTATGTTGATCAAGTTGATCATGAAATTATAGCACTTTATCCTCCATGACTGACTTGTCTCCAAACGAAATGCTGTGGGAATGCTTTATTTCTATCCTTATTTTCAAATTTAAAATTTAGTTTTAGCATCACACTAAAAAGTTGGTTAAATATAAACTTTCATTTAAGTTATATTTTTAACCTCAAAATTGGTTAGATAGAACTTGAATTTTTTTTAACGTTTCGCTGAAACACCTGATTAAAGTTTGGTTCTATCAATCAACTGATCGCTGACAGAGTAAAATCTAAAACATAGTTCGATACTTTTTCCTAAAATTGGTCTGAAAACAAATTTTTACTTCTTTCAATTTTGCAGATTAAACGTAGAATAAATTTTAACTTGAAATAAAATCTAACTTGAAATTTGTTTCAACTACGTACTGAGTTATTTAAATTGGTACAGTACATATTATTGGCCTCATATGGCTAATTAATTTTCGATCTTGAAATTGCTCCGTGTGTTTGTGAGCCGTTAAAGGACACCCCAATTTAGTTTTTTATTGTAATATAATTGTTTGCTAATACTTGAATCATTAAAGTAAGACCCATTTGAACCTTCTGGGTATAGGGCTGCTTGATTGAGCGTGTGGCGATGGTTGCCTCTCTGCTGTCGGCCTAGTTTTGATCCTCGTCTGCAGCCGGATTGGCAGAGCCCCCCTCCCGGGTGGTTTGGATCCAGCTCTTGTTGCTCACAATTGGTACAGTACATAAATTGATTAATTGTTAAATTTGTACAGTACTTAATATTGGCCTCATACGGCCAATTAATTTTCGATATTGTAATTGCTCCGTGGGTTTGTGAGCCGTTAAAGGACGCCCCAATTTAGTTTTTTATTGTAATATAATTATTTGCTTGCATTTGAATCCTTAAAGTACGACCTGTTTGAACCTTCTGGGTGAAGGGCTGCTTGATTGATCGGGTGGCGGAGGTTGCCTTTCTGCTGTCGGCCTGGTTTTGACCTTTGCCTGCAGTCGGATAAGCAGAGCCCCTTTTAAACCTTAGTGCTCGATCCAAAACCTCTCCCGTGGGTTTTGAATCGAGCACTCGTTGCTCACAGGACTTCTCAGCTCATTGACTCAAATTGTGGTGCTCATATGCCCATATTAATGCGTGATCCGGTCCTTATGCGTACGACTTATGCAACACTCGGCGTCTGAGTTCTCTTACCTGTGTTGCCTTAAATCTTAGAAATTTTGTTTTTTTTTAATAAAGCACCGGATGTGGTAAGATTATTTTGATTTGTTTCAAGTATAACAGCTTATTTAACTAAATTTTTACATTATTTTTTTTTTTACTTTGTGATTATAGCTGAAAACCATAGGCCTTCAAGGGCTTAACCTAATTCTTATTTATGTATGTGCAAACGCTAGAAAATTTAAGAGAGATTTCAGATGTCCCTTTGTGTAAATTAAAGTTTTTGTGTCACAATATTCTTAATTTAAATGTCTTTCTTATCTCATTTTTTAAACTAATTGGAGTTTTTAATGGTTGGTTATGTTATATTCTTGCAACATAAGAAAATACTCGTTATTACATGCGACAACTGATTATAAATATTTTTCTTAAGTTTTTACATGACATACAAAATCTGATGGTTATGTTAAAAGTTTTCTCTCATAACTCAGGTACTTTTTACAGAGTTCCCTTAATTATATTTGACATTAAAATGCGCGCACTACAGTTATAATTTTTATATACTAAGCTAAAAAACTCTAATAACTGCTTTTCAAAAATAAAAATAAGAAAAGATGAAATTCCTTTAGAATTACTACATTTTTTATTTTTCTTCAATTACTGTTAATCCTTTTTGGAAGAAGTATTCATGTTTAAAAGTTTATTAATTGTATCTCATTTTTTTAAAAAAAAAATATTTTATTAACCTTTTTCAAATTTATCTCACATTATTCTCAGTGTGTAAAAGCAACAACGTGCTTCAATCAAAAACTCATATTTTTCACCAAAAAACTAAATCTAAGTTTGTTCCCACAAACTATGGTTAGTGGTTTTTTTCTTTTAAATTCATTTAATTTTAGACAAACCAAACAGTATTGGCAAAAAAAAAATTATTTTCAGATTTCAGTGTTTTGGGAAGAAAAACAAGCCTAATAAGATTTTTGGAGGATTTAATCAAGACGACTCAAACGAAAGAAATCGAGTTTGAAAACACGTGCGCTGGTAAAATGAAAAACTAAAGGGGAAAACATTGGTAGAACCAATGATAAATCTTTGGGGAATTCTTTTATTGAATTAACAGGTTAGAAGTTTTCCTCGAGGCTTTTGATTTTGTGCGAAATAAAAGTGAAGAAGGGAATTTATTTGAAAAATATATTATTTATTATTAATCGAAAGCTTTTAATTTAGATTGCATTCTTTAAAAATATCTCGCTTATATAATTAAATGCGAGTACGTATTGGACAGCTTGTTAAAATTATTCTGATGGATTAGTCAGCATTGATGTACTTACATGATCGTCATACAAATGCTAATTTTAGCGAAGTTTTTGTTAAAGTAACTGAGTTTATTGCTAAGAAAACAGTACTTAACTGTTTAATAAGCAGGTGCCTGTTTTTAAATAAAGCATTTTTCTGTTAAATATGCTATTTTATGCAAGCACACCAGTTAAGAGTTGTTTTACCGTAAATTTAGCAGATTTTTATTTTTTACAATGCATATTTTAGTTATTTTCAGACTACTAAAAGATAAAAGTATCGAGATATTATCAGCAGTAGGAACTTCGATGGTTTAATAAAATTTCGATGATTTTATAAAGCTTACATTTTTTTTTTTTAATTAGTGACGTTTTATTTTTTGTAGCAATATATACTTTAAAACCATTTTGTGAGACGATATTTTCGCCATAGGATATTTATCATAAATCAAATTTCGAAATTGTTTTAAATAACTAGAGCACTCCCATGTCTACATACGCCTGATAATACTGCACATTTTAAATGTTTTTCAGTATTTTAGAATAATTCCTTGCAAGATAATCACCAAAAGTAATAAAAATATCAACAACTTTCTATACAGCTTGAGCACTTAAATTTTAATCGGAATTCCGGGCTGAATGATAAAGCAGCCTTAAATCTTTTTCCGAGTGCTCAACGTTACAAATATCAGTAAAACTTTTGATAAATTTTGATTACCTTGAGTACTCAAATTTCAACTGGAGCTCTATAACTGATGAAAATAGAAATTAAAATTGTTTCCGAAATGCTGCAAATCATAAACATGTCTCTTTTGTCACCAATCATACTTGCCCTATCATAATCAATAGTCAAATATTGATTATGACAGGACACAATCATAATTGTCCTGTCATAAATATCAAAATTGAAAAAAATAAAAGCTTTTGGTGCTTCTCTATTGTAATAAACTTCTATCACAACCGAAAATTACCCTTATGTTTTTGTGACGGATTGGATGATTTTTTTCTACATAGTAAAGAAATTCACGATCAAATTATGATGCAAAGTACCGTCAATTTGGGTTTATCATTTGAAAAATCCATTGTCATCACATAATCCATTACAATCTGAAAATTCCAGTACCCAGAGGGCTGGAATTTTTTACAGTAATTTGATTTGAAATATCTTACAGTGGTGTCGTAACAACTATAGAGTCATTTATCCTTTATAATTCACATATAAACACAATTTTAAAAGGCAAAAAGTAGTGATGGTTTTTTAAATTTTGATTTCATTTTATTATTTTTATTAATATAACATGTATTCTTAGATCAGTACAAAGAAAAATTAGATTAAAAAAATTTTGATTCCTTGGGAGTGGAGTTATTTTTATCATTTTATTTTATACAAAATCAAAGATATAAATTTTTTTTCTCTTAAAAATAAAATAATGATAATAAAACACATATCTTTTTCACACACAGTTTTTCAGTCTTTTAGATTTGTCACAAAAATTAATAATTTTGCTAACAAACGAGAAACAATGTACAAAAACGAAATTCCCGATTAAGGAAATTCCAAAAAATCTTTAATTCAAAAATTAAGCAAAATGCAAATAGTAAACTAAAATAATTTTCCTTTTTAATTTTTGAAAAAAATGAATGAAAAAAAACTGTCAAAAGAACATATTTCTTACTGTTAATATTTTGTTTTTTACAAACTGACTTTTAATCAATATTCAGCATTTATTTTAGACGACGCTATGTTTTAATTAAGTTTATAGTAAAATTTTTGCAAAAAAAAGCCTTTTTTTATTTAATTACGCTCAGCAAAAATATGCTAAAATTAAAATAAAAAATTAATATTTGTGAGTGTTATTTAAAGTCGTTTTATGGCAAAAACTTATTAGAAGGAAAAGATAGGTTTTAGATTCCATTTTTGACTAAGATTCTAAAATTTTACAGTAAGAGTGGTAATTATTAAAAACCCTGCCAATTCATATATTATATAATTTACTACGTTAATGTGTGAAGAAAAAACAACGCAATCAATTATCGTTTTATCGTTATAAACTTATTGGAGGCATATTTATGATTATTTCATGTATAGTCAAAATTATAAAACCATGCTTGTTGCTCAGAAACTTTGCTTCTTAATTTCTTACCTTTTATTCTTAAGCACAAACTTTGCTTCGTATTTTCTTATATTTTATTCTTAAGTAAGTATAATAGGAAAAACTTTGAAAAATACATTCACCTATTTCACCAACGCCTTTTTATCCAGGACGAAGATTTTCACTTATCGAAATGAAAAAAATAAATAAATGATCCTCTGAGCAACTTGATTGAATTTAGGCACTTACAACGACTGATGGGAAAATAATGAATGGAATAGAGAGAGCCGCAATCATGCAATTTCCTAGTACTAGATTGAGTTCTTTTTTTCTTTTGTAAGATAAGTTAACCGCAATTGAAACTGTAAAAGAAA
The DNA here is from genome assembly GCF_043381705.1 of Parasteatoda tepidariorum. Taxonomy (NCBI): domain Eukaryota; kingdom Metazoa; phylum Arthropoda; class Arachnida; order Araneae; family Theridiidae; genus Parasteatoda; species Parasteatoda tepidariorum. The sequence goes on along the minus strand of NC_092207.1, from coordinate 45,361,080 downwards.
AATAACAGCAGCCTGAATCTTCTCTTCGGATACTATTCCAAAAGAATGAATGTCTCATTTATGCGGAAATTGGAAAGATAAGAAACACTGATAGCAGTTCTAATTTCTGGTTAGCTTTGAATTATTCTTCTTTAAATACAAAATTTGATTATATTAATAGTATTATTCAAAGAGATATTCAGAAACTACTTACTTTTTATAGAAAAAAGTAAAATTGTGTGACATCACATAGAGACTGTTTTAACAATGTTTTACCTTTACGTAAATGATTAAATTTAGTTATTTTGCAGTCTTTGTTATAAGGGAAATTTACTCAGTTTAATGGTGCAATAATATTATGGACTTACATTTGAGATATTTTTTTAAAAATAAGATGTAGTTTTACATTGTCAAAATGCTTATTATTATTAATTAATATAAAACAATCAAACCATCAAAAAAATTTTAATTTTAGATTTATTCAGCAATATTTTGAAGTTTCTGATTCTTGCTATAAAATTAATGTATAATTGATTTTAAATAATTGATATTGGAAGAAACATGCAAATACTAGAATATCATTAAAAGATTATTAAAACTAAGAAACGTTCACCGTGTACAAAATTCTGGATTAGATAACAGAAAACATCACCGACGCTCATAATTTACATTTACCTTGAAAATTTGCAGGACAAAAAATTTGATTCACCTTACTTTTAATTCAGTCATATTTACTGTAAAGTGATGAAATCATTATAATTATAATGTAACGAGGGAAAGCAAGTATTAACCTAATAGCCAGTTTATGTAAGATTGTAATATGGTTGTATGTAATCAAAATTATTTATTTGTTTAATGATTGATTATTATACAATATTTTATTCTGTACATGACAACAACATAAACATTTTTGATTCTTTCTACAGTGGATAAAATAATTAATATAAACAATTCATGATGCATATAACGCAAAGACTTTAGGTTATTTTATTTTCAAAACACAGATAGTTAAAATAGAAAGGATAAGCTAAGAACATCACTGTACAATTTAATTCTGTCATAGTCTTTAAACTCTACACTTGGGTGTATAAATTAAAGAATGTAATAAAGTTTTAAGAAAATAACTTGAAATGTTTAAAACTGAAATGATATAAAAAAAAAATTCCGATGTAAATTATTATAAAATTATTTTTACTAGGTTACTTTAAAACATGGGGCCTAAAAAGAATGAGGGAAAAATGAACTGAGAAAAAAAAACGAGAAACCAGTAGAAGAAGAAACTGTATGATCAAATTGTTCACAATAATTATTTTTGGAATGTATTTACATAAAAAGTTAAAATTAACTTTTCAACTTTGTCTTTTTGAGTTTCTTAAGCTGAGTTACTATTAGCTTAAAATGACTGTTTATTTTAACTTCTAAGCGAATATGTAATTTTCTAGGCCTTCCAGTCATTTTCCTGCCATTCGAAATTTTGTTAATTTCCATTTTATTTTTTTTTCTTGTGCAAATGTCAATAAACTACACTACTGTCTGTAAGATATTAATAAACGCAACTAAATAAATATATATAAAAAAATTAGATTCCTTTGAAGACTTTAAATTTGAAGAAATATTTTCCGTATTGTCTTGTTTCCAAAGAATCATGTGAATGCCATTATTTCATTTCGTAATATAACAATTTCTTACATCAAACTTTTACTATAAACACATTTGTATTGTATATTTATGTTCCTTGTAAATGCAATATTTTATTCTTAACTTGAGGATTTATTTTAATGCTAGCCTAAACATTTATTTTCCCATATTTCGTAAACTAATTATTAACTAAGTATTTTTATGTGTGTGTTTAGATAACTGCAAATTCCGATTCTTTCTAAGTTGATGACGTTAATAGCAGTTAGTTCCCAGGTTAATAGCAGTGAGTACCTACAATTACTAAATTTTTTAAAGAACCTTCTATTATTCTTCTCTAATATCAATGCTTACAATAATCAATGCTTAAATAAATTAATCGCTAAGTTCGGCTATTGAAAGATATTTCTTAAAGACGAATAATTTTGAATGCATTAAATTAATGGCAATGTCGTATCCACTTTTCAGAGACGCCTATTTGCGCTCCATATAGTTATTAAATATGGAGTCAATGTACATAAAATGAAACCAATATTAGAAGAAAATACTACGTAAATATAAGTTCTAAATATTCTGAAAGCAAATTTAGATGAATACGTGATAAATCAACTCAAATTATTTTTCCTTATTCTCAAACCAATGTTCAGCATTTGTCTCATATTGTATAACTAAAATAGAACTGCTTCGCGGTTTGTTAGGTGACCGATGACATTTCGCTGCAAATAATAACTTATCTTGCAGTTAATGGATCTTTTGTAAACATCTGTGAAAGGAGTCTGATAAACTGCTCTTAAGAACACAATGACGAATTACATATAGACTAGAAAAGAATAACATGATTATTCACAGGAAAATTGAAAATGAAAAAAAAAACAACAGCATAAAAGTTTTCCTCAGATAACTT
>NC_092207.1:45294274-45358505 GCF_043381705.1 Parasteatoda tepidariorum | reverse complement strand
AATTACTGCATATATATATGTCAAATGCCGCAGATTCGAGTTGAATTAGTATAGAAATCCACTCTAAAAATCACCCTTGAAAAACTTAAAGCCATAGGGTTCAGGAAGAGAAAAATTAAAAACAAAGTTAAATTGAAAGAAAGAAATCTTTTAGAAGGAAATAGAATTTCTTACACTTCTTTTAGTAAGTTATTAGTGAAAATGAAATTATTTTTTTTATAAATTTTAAGTTTTCTTATAATTTTATAACGATGAGAGCAATGTTATTAGTTTTCTATTTCCTGATATTTAGAATTTAACTACTAGCTTGTGTTAAATATTGTTCACGAAACCGATAATTTTAATAAAGTTAGGAAGTAAGTAAAGTAAGTTGCATCACAGGACGCATTCCTTAAAAAAATAAATTTTTATAACATTTTCTGCTTTTCACAATAAATTTCACGTTATGCTCTGCGTTTTACGATACATGCTTTTACGCATGCTCTGGTTTTTATGTTAAAAAAAAACTCTAACCTGAATAATAAAATTTTCTTATTTACAGTACATAGAAATTTTCAAATGAATTACAAGGTATAGTCACCAAATGATTTATCGCCGAATGAATTCAAGCATTTACTGGAACAAAGAATGTAGCTAATATCATGTCTCTGATCCCTTCCCTGACTTTTTTACATGACTGTTTGAATGAAACGTCTTCCCTGATAAGATTTGTTTGAATTTCATAAAATATAGTCCCTAGATGCAAAACTTGGGAATTGAAATGGGCTCTCAGGGTGCTGGTAATTTTTACCGCAAAATCCGTTTTTACCGGAACATGTTAAGGGTCTGACCTTAATCTGTACCTAATCTTGCCTGAAACTTTTATACATCTCACCTTAACTTTGAACCTAACTTAAGTTTAATCTAATCATTAAATTTTAATTAATCTGAAACTTGAATAATTATCGTAAAATAACTAGATTACCTTAATTAAATAAAAATTACTGTAATAATAACGGTATAATATTTTACAGTAAAAATGAATTTTGTAGTAAAAATGATTTTACGGTACAGTGAATATTACGGATGATGCACCCATATTGCCGGTACCTAATACCGTAATTTGATCAGAAATTCTCTGTGATTCAGAGCGTTTCAAATTATTATTTTCCTTCGTAGTGGTGGGAAAAATAACTTTAAACCAAATTTACTAAACAAAAAATCATAAATCAAAGTAAAAACCTAGCTACCACTACAAGACATTTTCCTCTGAAACGTATAAAAATGGCAGCCCTGCGTAAGGGAATGCAAAATTAAAATAAAAGCTAGCGAAAGAAATTTAATTGCTTTTGGATGTAATACTTTAATCATTTAATCTATTAAACTTGCATTTTTTTAAAAAATGAAATGTTCCCTCTTTACTTTAAAAGATAGAATTTAGGATTTTAATACAACCGAAACAACATGCTCTGATTCTTTTCTTTTAGTATGCATTTCATCCAGAAAAACTTTTTCCACAACTTAATTTGAACTAGATTAAAAGTTTAATTTAAATCATGAAGTTACAAAGAAGAAGTGCCTGTAACAAGTTTTGGAATATACAGTCGAGAGTTTGTAATCTGCGACGAGTAGTCTGAAAACAGTTTATCTCATTAGTCTATTATTGTGCAAACCACTTTCATTTTAAGGTGCGTGTCATGGATGGCAAGTGGCTAATTACAGAGACAGATTTTAACTAGTCAAAATATACTATTCTCGAACTATTGATGCTTTCATAAAATATATATATATATAACATATAACATATATATATACATATTATATATATATACACACACACCATCAAACCCCGCTATAGTGAGCGAAATGTTGGGTACTGTGCCTTGCTATACCCGNATAACCCTATATATATATATATATATAATAGCATAATACAAGCAAGAAGAGGATGAAAGAAAAGAGAGATAGACGAAGAAAATTAAGAAAAGTAATAATATTTATTGTGTGTAAGCTGAAAGTACGTAGAACTCATAAAATACGTAAATAATATAGAGGAAACAAGAAAAGAGATATAGATTTTTTTAAGGAGATGAAAAATTGTTGAAAAATGTTTTTAAAAAAATATTTACGAATTTTCTTTTTAAACAATTAGGAAAAATGAAATGAAGCAAAATAAGGAAAATAAACAATCTTGTCATCAGCACGCACGATTAAAAAAATAGTGCTTTCTAATATTGTATTAATATAGCCGAACATATTAATACAATAGTGGGAGGAGCATTGTAAAATTGAAGTGAAAATAGAGCTTTTCATCATTTCTTATAATCCTATAATAAATCTTTTCCTTATTTTCTTTTTCTTTTAAATTTTAAAAATTCATTTAAATATATAAATATCTTTTAAAATAATTTTAAAAATTTTTTTCTTCTTGTTTGAAAGACCTTTATATCTTTTTCTTATATATATATAAATATTATATCTTTATAAAATCTTCATTCTTTATATCTTAAAATGTCATGACAAATGAGCATCAAAAATCTATTTTTTGTTAAACCCCATTAAATATTGACGCTATTAGGTTTACTTTAATTTCCAAAGAGCTTTTTAGTTATAAATCGTTATTCAAATCATTTAAATATTAACATAAGATATCGTGAGTTTGACTGAATTGGTGTGATTTTTCTGCCACACATCTTCCATAGTAGTTTCTATCTATCTAACTATCTATTAGAGCTCTAATATAAACCGGTAGCCAGTCATCAACGGGATCGGCCATTACAAGGAAAATGGATAAACATCAAATATAAATCGCCATGAGAAGCGACCTCGTTACAGGTTGAATATAAAAGTATAAAATACGCATCTCGTTTTTCGCCGACTCAATCGCAAATCCATGTTCGATTTCGATCATTTTTCTGGCATTTTTTCCCGTGAATTTCCTCATGTTTTCAAGATCCCGATATTTTTCACACCATAATACGATACACAAATCGCGCTATGTAACATTTACTTTATAGATAAAATTTATTTGTTCCATTTTCAGTATGCAAAATGTTGTTGCCCGCTTTTTTGGGAATTATAATTGGGAATTTTCTCATGGTATTTAAAAATCCGATATTTTAATTTTGCTTTTATTGTAATACGATAATTTCAAATTGCACATCTCAATTATATTTATTTTTTTTCGATGGACTTGATTCGCAACGATTCCGGTAAATTCAAATAGCGTTGCTAATCACTCTTTCGAAATTCCTTGCAATGAATTTCTTCGTGGTTTCTGAAAGCACAATATTCTTAATTCATTATTATTGAGATACACGAATAATTCATTTCAGCGATCACATTTCAATACTCGCGCTTGATTTCAGCGTAAAGTCACGTTGTCTCTTCGATAATTTTTTTTAGCAATTACTGCTGCGGATTCTTGCCTGGTATTTTTAATCCGACTGCATTAGAGCATCTAAAATTTAATTGAGGTATTCGAGTAATTATTTTTTCAAGATTCGTAACGATATAAAAAAAATCATCTAACCAATCACATGCAATTTTAAAATTGTTTTTTTTTTAAAAATAAGCAAGCAATAAATATTTTTTAAAAATTTAAATCTACAGTATTAAGAATCGAGAAACTCGTATCGCTCATTTGAGTGAGAACTCATTCGAATCACTCAATTTGTGGCGATTTCATCCTAAATTCACATAACTAGTTGATTTTTTTGACAATTATTTCCATGGATTTTCACAAAGTTTTTTTTTTAAATTTTGTTAAACATAGCAACTCAAATCAACATGGTTCTTTTATCATTTTTTAAAAAAGCTTTCACTGCTTATTTTCCCATAATTTTTATGATCAATTTTTTGAGGTATCCAATTACTTTTGACAATTTTTCTTTAAATATTTAATTAAAATTTTATTTTATTATTTTGGAGGCAGGGATCCAAACATTATAAGTCTAAAGTAAAGTCTAAAAAGGTTAAAAATATTTTTCATAGATAATGGAAAATTTGAGAGCAAAAGCTGCAAATTTTTCGTGCCAGGCTAACAGCTCCCAAAAAAATTTTAATGCATGCATTTTAAAATGGTGTTTTTTTCTAGATCGATAAAGTGATTACCAGTGTTTTGAATTGAAAATTAAAAAAGATCTAAAAGGCAAGGTAAGGGAACTAAATATATTTTATAAAAATGAATATTTCAAGAAAAATTCTAAATTTAAAGCTTTATAAAAATAACAGCTTCCCATTTCGACCCTAGATTTTAGTTTAAAATGCTGCCAACATAATACTTGATATGAACTTTTTTGATACAGATTTCGCTAATCTAGTTTTGTAGAAAAATAGGTTTTTTATTTTATTTTAGAGCAGCTATTGAACTGGAAGATAGAGAAATCGGTTTTATAAAGCTCTACATTCATTAATTCTTCTTTTCGCTTATAAACTTAGAACACACCTCGTTTTGCTTCAATAAAAAGTCTAAATGGCGAAATAATTTAAGAAGGAAATTATTTTTAATTTAGTAGGGAAAAAAATCAACAGGAAAGAAACAATACAATTTTGAATGATATCTTAAAATTATCGGAATTAGAAAATTGTAAGAAAATATTTATTCAATTAATTGTTAACTTGTGATTTAAAATATTTCAGATTAAATCTTTACAAGCTTCAGATAGTACCTTTAGATTCATAACTTAAACAGAGATTCCTACCTAAAAGATTCCAGAGATTCCTTACCAGAGATTCCTATTTATTAAATAGATAAAAATAATTGCAGAAAAATTCAGACAATATTTACTTTTTTTAAAGATTAACTTAATAATACTTAAAAATTAACGATATTATGCAGATTATATTTTTGCATACTATGCATGCACATTTTAATTCGAAAACTTTTTTCTTTACCTCAATTTTATAATAATCAGAGCATAAAAACACTGATATTACAATCCCAACCGATTAAATGAAATACCCAGTTGTAATACATACTTCGTTTATACGAAAGAAAACTCCATTTTGTAATAAATGTATCTAAGTATAAATCATGCCATTTAACATTGGCGTCTCAATACTTTTGATTAAATTCGTCATTTTCTGTCTTAAACACGTATTGGGTGGAGCATTTGATCCTCTGTAATGGAGGTGACAATTCCTGATATGAAACGTCGTGGTCACACCCACTTTTTACGATAAAAGAACAGTTTAATTACTTTTAGATAAAAGATATAAATACCCATGCATTGGGTTCATGGAACTCCTATAGAGAATATTGTAATTTTATGTAATGATATCATGTATAAGAAAAATTAAATAAAAATTATCGAATGAACTTTTAAGGATTCTACAAATAAGGAATCGTTAGGTTACAATTATAAATACCTGGATTCTAAGTACATTGTGAGTTATGCTGAATCAATTTTTTTTAAAAATGTGATGTAATAAATAGTTGAAAAGCATTGCATACGCATGCAGTTATATGTTTGATGAAAATGATTTGCACAGTTAAAACAACAGTAATTTACTATTTATTATTTAACAGTATTGAAATAATTTATCAAAATTATGTAATTTAAAGTAATTTGCCTGAAGATAGAAATTGTCTTTTGCGTGTTTGAGAAAAATAACTAATAAATGAAAAGTTTAGTGGAAGAACCGGCTAAGCGACACTTTAGTGAATTTGAATAAATGAGGGCTTAAGTTTCTACGTTTCTCTTTTTAGTTCTTTCGTTCAATCTATATGTTTCAATATGTTTGTGAAGGGATAACTCACAAGATTTTTATGGTTCTATTTATTTGATTCCAGATCTTTTATAAAAGAAGATTTTAATGATTTTTTGGTAAGAATTTGCTTGTTATCATGGATGATTTTTAACGCCTTTCATTGAATATATTTTTGTTTGAAAAATGAAATAGGCATACATATATTTAGGCTAATATTCATAGAATAAAATTTTAGCAATCTTAATTTGGAAGAAAGTGGTATCAAGTTTTATGTAGCCTCGTTAATCTGAAAACCGATCAAAAAAGATTCAGAGACAACGTGATTTCAACTTTCACGGATTAGATATTTCACCGGTATGCATCACTTTAATTGGCAAGAATTCGGTTTAATTGGCAAGAATTGTGATCGAAATGTTATATCATTTCTTTGCATCGAAAGATATTTCTGAATTAAATACAAGTATTTTTCTTCATATTAATACAAAAAATATCTAGGTACAGTTTCTAAAATAAAAATTATTTTCAATTTTATTAAAAATAATGCCGTTTCATGCAAAAAAGATACATTTCAATTTTAAAAAAAATGTTTATGAAACAGTTTTTAGTTTTTTTATAGTGGTAAGCTACGAGGTCATGATTAGTTACTCGATTCTTATTTTTCATAATTTAGGTTACCATTTCAAGAATGTCTCCTAACAGGGAGCAAAAACAAGCTTTATTATCTATATCTGTGCTTCATTCATGTGTCACCTTAATTTTCATGAAAAAGTTACTATTTTATTTTGCAAAACTTATAAGTACGCTTATCATTCCGGATTTAACACTTAATATTTTAAACGAGCGCGCACATCTTAAAAATTGTTGATGACATTTTTCCTATTTACAATTTAAATAAAATAATCCGATATAATCGGTATCCGATGGTAATCGGTATTACTGATAGTAGTTAATTAATGTTGTTTTAATATGTACTATATATACTTATATACGTATCCAGATACCTACTATGAGTACTGTGGAAATAGGTATTTACAGGTTACCGAATGGGATAAATATGTAATTGTGGTAATTTTTGACTATCAGGATTTGATCTCAAGCAGTCGAATTGTACCGAATGATTGTGTCTGCATATAGCTCTTTTTAATTTTGTGCATGATTTTACAATGTTGATCATTACCGATTTGTTGATTATTTAATTTTATTTCAAAAGGAAAAACAAAGATACAGCAAGTAACAATAATAATAAACTGAAAATGTTGCCTAAGCACAAAATAGCATTTATTTTCAGCTTTGAAAAAAAATTAAATTTTTTACCAGGGTAATGTGTCTGAATCACAAGCTAAAGCGAACCCGAAACAAAGAAATTGCATGGTGAAGCTGTTTAAGGGTTATTTTTCTTGTCTTTTTTAATTATTGATTCGTAAAAATACCTCAATTTCTCCTTAATGTATGGAAGTTGCTGCTGCAAATTTTTCATTTTCGCCAACTTTTCCCCCATACCTTAGCGTTCGTTGCCAAGCAAGAGATTTTCTAGGATTGTTTATAGACTATTTGTCGCTTAGTCACTTTGCCGTTCTTCCACCAAGTCTCTTCGGAATGAATGGATTTAGCAACATAAATGAATGTTATGTATTTAAATGTAATTTAAATAAGAAGTTCCCTCAAGAAATCTTTTTTAAAAAATTTTTCACTTAGCTGCTTCTTCCACTAAGCTCTTCAAATATGAAATATGCATGAAATTTTTATGATATATAGTGCAATGAATGATGTAATTATTATATTATAAGTTAAACACATATTGCTAGAAGGTCATATTCAAAATTATCTTTTACTATTTTTTAAGCTCTTGAAAGTTAATTTTTTAGTCTCAATTCCTAAACTAGTGCTTAAAGCATAGATTCTCAACCTTTTTAATGTTGCCGCTCCCTTAAGGAGTAAAAAAACACTTCAACGCACCCCTTTGTAAAAATCTAGTTAGATAGAGCATGGTGATGGAGCGAGGTGTGCTAAATTATAAGAGACAACATTAAGCAATTTTTTAAGAGTTAAATTTTTTGGTTTTTTAAAAAAATAATGAGTACATTTATCGATGCTTTTCTCACGGCAGGTATTCGCAGTCTATTTGTTATAATTAAAATAAATACAGTAATGAAAAAAATACAACAAAGAAACCTATGCCTAAAAAGAATAACTTATTCTTAATTAGATAATTAAAAAACCACTCAAAATATTTTTTTACACTAAAAAGTAGTATCAACGAAACATTAGTCTTTTAACGTTCGGTTAAATTTTTTTAGTAAGGTGAAGACGCAAGTTCCCTTGTTGCACAATTTCGAGTTGATTTCTCTTTTTTCCGTAACAAGACTGAATCCACGTTCGACAAGGTAGGAGGAAGGGAAGGCATTTAAAAAAATTTTAATGATAGTCCGCAGTCCAGGGTAGAGGCGACTGATGTTTCTTTGAAGCCAAAATTCTCTGAGACGATCACCACTTCAAAGTTTCATTAGCTGAAAGTTCGACTGATTCCTCATAAATCTGAACCTCTGCTGTTTTAATATTCACAAAAGGGTTCATAACCCGTTAAAGGACTTCCAGGGAACAAAACATCTTTAAAACGGTCAGAAAAATCTTCGTGCAAAGAGTCAATGTGTTGACAATATTCTTGTGCATCATCAGAGCGAGTTAAATCTGCTTGGCTGTACTCATTCCAACCAAAATTCTGCTTCCACAAAATGAGTTTTTTTAGAAAGCAGAAATGACTGATTATGAAGGGATCAAATTGAGCTCGTTGCTGGAAGTTGCAAATTAAACCCAATAAATTTTACAAATAAATCCGCCAAAGTTTTTCTTGAATTCTAGCAATCTATCTCTCAGAGCTACATCTATTTTTTAGAGGAACTCAAGCACAGAATCGAAAAGGTAACAAAACCTATTGAGACAGGCTCCTTTGGATAGTCAGAGAATCTCGGAGTGTAGTAGCAAGTGATTGAATTCTTCAATCGTTGAGAGCATTACTGAGAATTTTGTACACAGCAAATATGACATACTGCAATAAGTGATGCAAACGGTCGCTGAAATTTTTCTACTAAATGCTGCCTGTGATTCACGCAGTGAACAGCTAAAATATTTGTATTTCCCTTTTCAAAAGGGTGATAAACCCACGATTCGACCCACCATTGCAGGAGATCCATCAGTGGCAATCGATATAATATTCGCAATAGGAATGTTTTTCTCTGTAAAATAATCTGGGACCGAATTAAAAATAGATTTACCTTTGGTATCTACAATCAAGCTTCTTGCAAAAAGCATCTCTTGTATTACTTTTTCCTACCTTTACAAACCGGACCAACGCCTACAGTAAAGCCTACATTGCATGGCAAGGTTGATTCATCAACTTGAAGGGAAAATTCGTTGAATATCGAAAGTTTGCATAAAGAAACTTCAACGTCTTCAGCCATCTCACCATTTCGTCCCAGCACTGTATCGTTGCTCAATGGGATAGTTTTGATTACATTGGATGTGGCTGGATGGTGTACAACTGTTTCTAAAACTTCCTTGATAACCGTCAGTATCAACTCTGCGACGATGGTATGAGCTTTCTCAGAATTAGCAATAAGTGGTGATATATTATAAGAAGCTATCAAACAATCGTCGCATTTTTGTGATGATGATGCTAGTAACTCTGAGACCGAAGGTGCCTTCAGAAACGTGTCTTTGATGTTCGCAAAAAATTAAATATCCTTATTTTGTTTGTGAGAATGAGTTTTTTGCAAATGCTCCTGTTAGCGGAAAGTTTTCATTGTATCATTAGATAAAACTTTATTACAAAGTAAGCACATGGGAAGTTGAGAGTTCAACAACGATTGAACAAATACAGACTTCAAGTACGTGGCACGGTATTGATGACACTTCTTTTTGTTTACTGACATTGTTGGTGGCAGCAAAATACAAACGATGAAAGAAAATCAACTATTTCTCCAAATTAAAAAAAAATTTATAGTAAAGTACTAATGCGAATACATACTTGACCAAATAAATAATGAGATCGGATCGAAACTGGGAAAAAAACTGTAAAGAAGACAACGAAAATCATCATAAGAAACACGGGTCAAATCAAACATTCATACCGAAATCTCATGCACTTCGATTTCCGCCATTCGCGAAATAGCTTGAATAAATCAGAGGCAAAAACTACTGACTAATGCGATGCGCTGTGTTGATTCGGAGAATAGGTGTCGTATAAGCTCGTTTTATTGGTGGTACAAAAGGTGTATCAGATAATCTTAAATTATTTTATTAACTTAATCTTTTTTTTAAATTATTAACTTTAGATTAATTTTATTTATTAAATAAATTTAATTTAATATTTTTTTTGTAAGTTAATTAAATTTGATTGGCAAAACATGCTCATCGCCCCCTACAGCCCAAAACATATCCAACGTCTCCCCTACGCCCGAAGCAAGTTCACCACCCCTCAGCATACTCCAAACGTCCCCAGGGGGGCGGTATCGCCCCCGTTGAGAAACAATGGCCTAAAGGATGAAAAGTCTACTTCAATAATATTTTATGCTACATTTAGTTCATTGTCTAAGATAAAAATAATTTTTTCAAAAATAAAAAAAGCTTACCCCAATAAAATAACATAACATATTATTATCTAAAATTATTTATTTATTCCTTGTATCTATTTTTTTACAGATTTAAAGACGTAGGGAATGTATAGATCAAAATTTATATCAGATGTTACTTTCGTAATATTAAAAAGTCATGATTCTATTTTAAACTCGAAAAAACTAAACTAAGTATGATGGTTTTAAAAAAAATCTTAAAAATACGAAGATAGAATTAACACCTAATATAAGACGTTATGAAAAAAAAAAAAAACGCAGAGTAAGTCAAAAAATTTTATTTACGCGCAATTACATAAATCACATTCTCCAAGCTTGCTCACACATTTTGTTCAAATCCCTAAAACAAAAATTCCCTTTTACGAAATACTCTGTTTTAAACAAAGAAAGCTTCATGGTAAATAATTGAGGATACAGAAATATCTCACAAAATATTCACTACACTGCACTGTAATAGATTTCAAATTAAATTTTGGTATGAAGTAAGGAAATTTTAGGTGCATCGTAAAATCCATTTTAACCATAAAATATATCATATTTTCTGTTTCATAACATGTTCCGGTAAAAATGGATTTTACTGTTAAAAGTTCCGGCACCTTTAGTGCAGATACTTTTTACCGTAATTTGATCCGGAATATCATTTTTCTTATCATTGGAAATAAAAATTCCATTGAAAATAAGCTTTATAATAGCTGTCACATATTTTCAGCTATAGCATGCATGCGATAAAACGTTACATAAAAATAAATTAAACACATTTATTAAGATAATTTAGATTCTTACCTGTCAAAAGATATCGCCATTAGTGTAAATACTGAAGCAGCAACTGACACGATTGCTATGAAGTTAGATATCTTACAGTAAGCTTCGCCAAATGGCCAGTCACCATCCAGCATGTAAACGAAGTTAAATATAACATTCAATGTTGAAACCATCATATCAGCTAAGCTTAAGTTCACGAGGAAATAGTTTGTCACACTTCGCATTCGCTTATGTGCGAGCACAATCCACATCACAATCGCATTTCCACCTGTTGCCACAAAAATCATGACTCCAAAAACTATGCTCCAAACTAACTGTTGCCACCATGGAAGTATAAATATATTACCACCATCTTCGTCTGTTTCATTGGTCATATTATACTCCGCCAAAACTTCCATTTTTATCGTTCAGCAAGTAAACATCGTTATTATAAATTTCAGTTGTTTATTTGATTGATTGACATTTAATCTCAGTAGGTTAAGTGTAAATAATTAGTAGATTTTGACTTCAAGAGATATGCACAGAAACTAATTGCCTTTTTCGAATCCACTATCTGTTTTAAACGTCTGTGGGAAATGAAGAAATTCATCTGAAAGAGTTAAAAAAATATTTTTATGAACATTAAAAATTTTATTTACTGGACTCTTTAATTAAGTAGTACAAAAACTTAATTTTTTTTTTTTTATAAAATATTTGTTAAGGCTGAGAGTTTAGTTTTTCAGTTAGAATTTTATTTAGTTTTCAAATAAAGAAAGCAAGCAGAAATATTTCTCTACATTTTCATTAAGCTTTAAACTTATTTTTTAGTTATTTTTAAAGAGAATATAGACGTGGAAATAAAAGTAGCAATAAAACATAAGATTGGAAAGTTTTTTTAGAAACGTTTTTAACTTAATAAAATTTTAATTAAATTTAATAAATTTCAAATTGGGTTCTTTTACTTCAAGTAGAAGAAGATCACGGATCCCCACACATGTGCCAGAGCTAGATGATAGTTTAAAAGTAAAATGCTATGTTAAAGTGAAACTAAGTATCTACCGCATGAGTTAGAATATTAATTAACGTGAAGTTAATTAATTGCAACACCGTATCGCATATCGAATTTGTTGAAAGATAATTCTTCTTCTTCTACGCATTTTACTTAACTTAGATTTATTATTTGTTTATGAATTTTACTGTAACCATGACGTAATTTCGATTTGAGTACCTGGCAAATTCTATGGATAATTAGTTTGTTTATGTTCTGCTTGCCTTCGTGTCTGTTTTTGTGTTGAGTGAGAAATACATAGTGAAAAAAGGAAATTTTTGTGAAAGAATATGGAATGTGTCACTTAAGATAACTGATGCTTCACGGGGTTATCTTACTAAAAATAGAATGGAAGGAACAGTTGCTAACATAAACAAATGCCTCGTTTCAACAAACAATCAGGATCGATATAGCCACGCTACGTAACTTGTAGGAGTTCTATTAAGTAAGAAAACAACAATAAAAATGTAATAAATACCATTTAATACCATTACCAATAAATACCATTTAGATAAAAGCTGCAACGTATACTGTTCCAACGATAAAAAATACCATTTAGAAAAACGATATAAGAATTTATGAAGAAGGATCGTTTTATTATTACGTCAACCAATACCAAATTTGCCATTTATATGATTTCAAGGGGAAATTATTATTGAAATTCCATATTGTTTTATAAATCTGTTTTCTAACAGCACACATTCTTGTAGCGAAGTAATAAATGTGTAAATTAATACAACGGAATAATAAATATGCAGAAAATTCATGAATGCTTACCGATGTATTAAGGAAATAACTAACATTGAATTATCTCATTTAAGAGCTATGCATCTGTGAAAACAACTCATTTCATTAATTTAATACAAAGTTAGAGTATGCTGTAACTGAATCAGCGAAAACTCTCTTTGTGGCTAACTTAGGCGTATATTTTAATCATGTATTTGATTAAAACTTCGTCTTTGTCTGAGATCATGATGCAAGATACTCAATCCCTTTGAGTTTAATTACTTAAATAATCAAACTAGAAAATACTCAACAGTTGAGCTGCAAGTAAAGTTTGCTTTCATTTTTTGTGAAACCTTTATTTATTATTTTTGTGGTAAAACACGCTTACTTGTAAAAGAAATTCCGATTATGAAGGAAAAGTCTATAATTTTTATGAAGGAAAAGTCTATAATATTCCCATGAGAGATTGTCGCGAAGCATTCTTTTCTAATAAATTCTCGTAAATTTCAATAAAATTTGTGAAGTATTACTTTGCAATAATTGTTTGCCTGTATACTCGTTATCATATAATAGCTAATCATGTATCTGATTAAAATTTTGTCTTCGGTTGAGATCAGGAAGCAAGATACTCAATCCCTTTGTGTTAATTACTGAAGTAATCAAACTAGAAAATATTCAAGAGTTAATCCATAAGTAAAGTTTGTTTTCATTTTTTATGAAACACTTATTTATTATTTTCGTTTTAAAACACGCTTACTTGTAAAAGAAATTTTGATTGCGAAAGAAAATTATATAATTTTTATAATACCATGAGAGATTGTTGAGAAGTATTCTTTTCTAATGAATTCTCGTAAATTCTAATAAACTCTGTGAAGAATAATTTTGAAATAAATTATGGAAAATATAATTTTTGCATGTATAATCGCTATCATATAATAGTTAATCATGTTTATGATTAAAATTTCGTCTTCGGTTGAGATCAGGATGCAAGATATTCAATCCCTTTGAGATGAATTACTGAAATAATCAAACTAGAAAATATTTAACAGTCAAGCTAAAAGTAAAGTCTTCTTTCCTTTTGTTAACGTTTATTTATTACTTGTGTAGTAAAACACAATTACATGTAAAAGAAATTCCGATTATGAAGGGAAATTATAAAATTTTTATATTACCAAGGAAGATTGTTAAGGAGTATTCTTTTCTAATAAACTCTGAGAAGTATTCTTGTGTAATAAATTATAGAAAATATATTAGTGTTTTTTAAAATTTAATTAATAGGTTTCAGGATTTGGAGTTTTTCACGCACAAAGGAAATTTTATAGCGGACGCATAATTGATACATTTATATTTGTTAACATACTTCAAAAAGTTTTTTTGTTGAAATAAACAACATAATTCAAGGCAGACCTTTCCGAAGACCCTCCGTGGAAAGGTTTTGTATAACACCAAAAACAGTGTCAACTACTTTACTTCAAAAATCTATAGAGACGGCTACCTTTTGTGTAAATAATCGCGACAGTTTTTGGTGTTCAAGGTCACGCTAAAATTTATGAAAATTAGTTACGATGAACATACGAGTCAACGGTCTTATTTTTACTGTAGAATTTTAAATAAAAACAGTTAGCTTAGGGTGCATCTATACACTATTTTTTAAAGTGAAATTAGTCTGTAAATCAATCAAACGTATGTCGAAGAGAGAATATATAAGAAGTTTTACTTAGCAGGACAGATGCAAACAGAAAATAAATATTATAAAAATATTTCAAATAATTAACAGATATTTAAAAATTGAAATATTATCATCCTTATTAGTCGATTAAAAGCATGCATTTAGCCAAAGCTAACTTTTTTCTCTGCAGTTGTGTAACAATGTACAGAAAAATAACAAACCTACACCTTCTCATAATCGATAATAAACAACCTACTGAGCCCAACCTACTTACAACCTACTTACCCAGATTGATAAAATTTATGTTTTCGGATGAAAATAACTTATGAACAGTGTGAATGCACATAAGATTAGTGTATGAGGTCTCCCTCAAATGTTAAATTTAACTACACTATGTATCGTTTATATGTACGCTGGTCTTGTTGTTAAATTGAAATAAAATCTATCTCCACTGAATGTTTTTTTCCCTTAACTCCAAATTCGGAGGGATATTACAAAAGAGTATTTATATTGCTCAACAGATTTATGCTTCTTAAAGCATGAATAGTAGAAATAAAGGTATTTAAATTCAATACTTTTTATTACAGGATATTACCGGCAAAATATTTTTATTACCGGCAACAAAAGAAATTGACCACAAGGCTTTTTTCAAATAAAAATGAGCGTGTGAAATAATCGACATTTCATTAAATAGTTTTTAATTAGTCAAGATGTTATGGAAAAGGATGTTTAAATTCGAATGAATTAACAAAAATTTAAAGGGAACTAATAGTTCAGTATATTTATATTGTATCGGTATATTTTTAACGCCAGCATAGTATGGCAAACTTTGCCTGCAATGGTGATAGTAAATATTTATATCTCAATAATTGATTTTAATTATGGGGTTGGAATCTATTTTAATAGTAAGTATTACAGTAAAAATTGTTTTCTTAGAAAAAAATAATTAAAGTATGCATTTATCGGACAAAGGATTAAAGGATTAAATATAAATTTCATTTATATTAAAATGCTGGATAATTTATAATGTTTATGAGCTGCAGGAAATACATGCAGTTAAATATTTTAATTTTTCGTTCAAAGCAATGGCTTAGAGTATTTTACGTATTACTGGTAAACTTGCAGTAGCTGTTATGGGATTTAGCTATAGACTAAATTATATACAATTGGAGTTTGCAAATATGTACATTGATGTTCAGCGTCATACGAAATAATTATCATTTCAGGCTTTCTGAATTCTCTACCGTAAATGTACGAACAATTTAGTAATGAAGATCATCTTAGAACAATTAATACCAGTATACAATTAATACCAGTATATGATCAATTGGTTTATATAGAAATCTGTTGAATTGTTTGAGAATTATTTTAATCTTAAGTTTATATTGCTATTATTATGCTTGACACAAAAAGGAAGAAACTAAATAACGAATTCAAGAAAAAATTTAAATTTAACTTTGTTAAATTTACTTTTTTTAATCATTATTTTTAAAATACAGTGAAATGTTTAAATAGGTAATTACAAAAACGCATACCCTGCAATATAGATAAATTTTTATTGCAAACATCCACGATGAACTCTCACATATGCGAATGACTCAAGATGAAAAACTATATCATTTTAAAAATGAAAATTTTCTTTATAAAAATGAAAAGAAACATCATTAAGAATTGAAACACATTACAATAAAATACTAAAAAATAAATACAACTTTGGAATCATCCTGTATTATTATTAAATTTGGGAAGGATAAGACATTTTGAATCAACATAAAAACATTTTTATTGATTGAAAAATGTCCCTGAAGAAGAAGACCCGTTTTAAAATATATCCTACGCAACAACTCCTTGTGCTGCAATAATCGTTTAAATACGAGAGCAAATGTAATTTTATTCTCTTAAGACAAATTCCCGAGGGTGCAATATATGTGGAAATGAAATTATGCGCATCGAACAAAAGAGCCCCAAAGTTCAGCATCTCTTTCTTTGACTGTAACTTTAACAAACACTAAGTTTCATATTGGTCCATTAGCAATTATGTTTAAAAGGGGTTCAATATTTTGAATTGCAAAGTAATATTAAGAGATTTATTTTTATTAGTTCGTATTATGAGCTTTTCTTTTAAAATATGAGCATTTTGAAACATCTTTATATCTAAAAAGTCGTTGGATTAGTCATAAATATTAATAAAAATGCTTTCATTCTTAAATAGAGAATTTTGAAATTATTATTAACAAAAACAAATTTTATCTTAATAAATTCCAATTGGATACTCGAATTTAGAAATGCTCGATTTTATAATAATTTCTAAAAGAATTCTACAGTTGATTTCAAGCAAAAAAAAGTCCATGAAGACAGCTTTATTAGCTCTATTCTAGTGAAATAATTCAAGCTACATGATTAGTGTTTTTTATACAAAAATATTGTACCGATACTTCCAAGTAGACAAAGTAGAAAAGATAATGTTTCCATTAATTCTCCCCTTTCTCTGAAGTGCATTTAAACTTTATCTTATATGTAAAGTAGTGTGCGAGAACAGTAGAGTGATGCGAATTTGTAATAAATGTAAACTTTTAAAAAACGCAACTCCAACACAAAAACTAAAAATTAGCAACTCTAAATTATATAAGTAAATAATGTCAAATTCAAATATTTTCAACTATTCGCCTTTTTATCTCACCTTGCTTTTGCCATTAATTTTTATAAGTTATTATAAAAGTTTTGAAATTATTTTCCGTTAAATTGAAATTACACTTCATTTCTTAAGGACAATTTACATTTATTAAAATTTTTGCACTAAATAAAAGGTATGTCATTTCGTCAAATATCCATTTCTTTTAATCTAACTAATTTGAGTTATGATTAGATATAATGCCGACCGGCCTGTGTAGGGGGCAGGGAACTGTCCTTGCATCAGAAAGGTTCTGGGTTCGAATCCCGGTCAAGGCAAGGATGATTCTTTCTCTCTGTGTGTTCCATGTCCTTTCTCCTTTGTGTGTGTGAATGTGACCCGCCCTCTGGAACCCTACCATGAGCTCCATGGTATGAAATTCCATCTGGGAATGACGTCACGTTCCAACGGGAATTATTTTTTCCCACCACGAACACCTTGGAAAGAGTTTCTTGGCTGGAATTGGAACCGGTTTCATTCCAACCAGTCTCCGGCACCTGGAATCGTCGTTCCAAGTAGGGAATGATGAATTTTTAAGGACTAAATACGATATTTCGTCGATGAATGTCTTANCATTGAAAAAAAAACAAGAACAAGCGCACTCCCTCTGCCTAAGCAGACATACGACAAAAAAAATATATATATGTAATGAATTAAAAATGAAACTAGTTTTAAAAAAAGTGAAATTCAGGGCCACATGATCATCCTAAATGGTCGTTATTAACGCTTCAGTTCTTCATTTCTGTTTGAAATTATCAATTCTCGTGCTCAGTGCTGTTGGCACTTTGCTTCTATTTTCATTCGCGTATCCATTATAGAACTATGCAACTCCTAGGTGTATTCTTTGCAATATTTTATATCCTGCGCTATGGGATCCCTTAAGAACAGAATGACCATGCAACTAAATCAAAACTAAGCACTCAAATTAAGTAAATCTCCTTTTAACCATTTCATAAGAAATTTTTCCTAATGATATCAAAAGTCAAAATAATCTCTAAATATTTTTTTTATGATTTTTAAAATGCAATAAAGATTTTTTTTTCCAATGCCCACTTGGGAAATGACATTTTGTCAATAGACGCATTTGAAGGGCAGATTTGTTGGCACACTCTTTCAGGGGCACCATATCAGGTGGGGCATCGTTGCTCCGACAGAAGGGACAGATAGTACAAAGAATGAAAGAACATCCATGCCTCTCCCGGGATTCGACCCCAGAAACTTTCTGATGCAAAGCCAGTTCCCGGATCCCTAAAGAGGCCGGTCAACAAGATTTATTCATATAAAGTGTGATGCAGAAGCTAAAAAATAAGTTTTATGCATATTTTTGCAATAGGATGGTTTTAGTGTGGTGGATTAAAAGGTGAATATTTCCGTATTTACACAAAATAAGAATTAATATTTTATAAAAGTAATTCAAAGAAATATTATAACACTTTTTCACTTAGTATTTCTATTTAATAAACCTTATTATTTATAGACTTTCTTTAATTAATAGTAATCACTATTTTACACTGTAATCGCGACAATGGTGCACCTTTGTCCCAGTCTCTACATTAAAAACTCTGCCGCTGTGCTAGAATCAATATAAAATGCATAGTCTCTTAAAATGTGTTTTTTTACTATTAAAAATAATAAGCAGTTGCGTTAAATACTAATACGCGCTGTAATGCCTCATTTTCTGCATGATTTATTCTAACTTAATCTGAGATAAGAATAATAAAATCGCAAAGGTGCTAAAATTGTGCTGCTGGTTCTATCTTGTAGAAATGTTGTACAGAATAAGAATTATGAACTGGTATAAGCTATAATATTGATAAATAGGTTTTTTATACAGACTGCTATAACGAAGAAAAATTTAGTGTGTAGGGCGAGTCATCTCGTACCTTGCCCAAAACTAATATTCCTAGAAGACGAGTTATCTCCTCCACCGTGATGATACAGTTAAGAGTACTTCATCATTTAAAAAAGTTACTGATCAATAAAGCTGCACTCAATCTTACAATAATAATGAGAATAAATTAAGATTTAATTTTTAACTTGAAATAAAATTTAAAATAAGGTAATAAAATAACGAAGGACTCATTTCGAGAAAAATCTGAAGGAAAAAAAAAAACTAGTTACTATATTCCTGAAAGACGAGTTATCTCCTCCACCGTGATGATAGAGTTAAGAGTACTTCATCATTTAAAAAAAATTACTGATCAATAAAGCTGCACTCAATCTTACAATAGTAATGTGAATATATTAGGACTTAATTTTTAACTTGAAATAAAATTAAAAATAAGGTAATAAAATAACGAAGGACTCATTTCGAGAAAAATCTGAAGGATAAAAAAACTAGTTACTATATTCCTGGAAGACGAGTTATCTCCTCCACCGTGATGATAGAGTTAAGAGTACTACATCATTTAAAAAAATTACTGATCAATAAAGCTGCACTCAATCTTACAATAGTAATGAGAATAAATTAAGACTTAATTTTTAACTTGAAATAAAATTTAATATAAGGTAATAAAATACCGAAGGACTCATTTCGAGAAAAATCTGAAGGAAAAAAAAACTAGTTACTATATTCCTGGAAGACGAGTTATCTCCTCCACCATGATGATAGAGTTAAGAGTACTTCATCATTTAAGAAAATTACTGATCAATAAAGCTGCACTGAATCTTACAATAGTAATGAGAATAAATTAAGACTTAATTTTTAACTTGAAATAAAATTTAAAATAAGGTAATAAAATAACGAAGGACTCATTTCGAGAAAAATCTGAAAAAAAACTAGTTACTGATTTATCACACACGGTTTAAAAAATGTATCGAGATTTGATCTTTGAAAATTCTTTAACATTTTCAATTCTTGAAAATGTAAATCCCAGATTACAGTTCTTTCTGAAACAAGCTTTAACTTAGATTGTAACAGTTGACAAACAACATTTATGTCTTATAAATCTAAATTTACATAATTTGCTTATTGAAAACGAAATGAAAATTAAATGACAAAAGCAAACTAAAATTAAAAATAGTCTGTTCGCGTATTGAATACATAAACTTTAATATTCTTAAATATTTTTTAATGGAAATTATGTAAACGCAAAAAAGTTTTTTTTTTAAATTCAAAATTTTTTAATACATAAGAAGTTGGAAATTTGGATTGAGGTAAAAAAAGACAAAAATTTACAATGGAAATACCTGATAGTTATAAATACTGACAAGAACACCAAGATGATTTTTCTCTTTATTTAATTTTTTTCATACCAAAATTTTAAAGGATTATAAATTTTTTTTATTGAATTTTTATTAAATCTATTATTCTTATCAATAATATCATTTGCATTTTTATTGCCTTCTCTTTTAATACTATTCTTAACAGTATAGATGCGAGTCATTTTATTGTGATGGTATAGAAATATCGTACAATCTTTAAAAATTATGTTTGCTGCAAGTATAGATAAATCAGAAAAAAAATTCTATTTGCTAAGAGAGTAAAAAAATAAATAGATAACTGAAAAGGAATTCTACCACAGTTTAGAGATTATTCAATTATGAGAGGAATCAAACAAATAGGAATGGGTGGGTACTTGCGGAAATGCTAAGAAAAATTGGTAAATAAAATAGTAATGAATTAAAGTTGGACTATTTACGCTTCCATTGCCCCAGTTTTTTTAATTTTATTATTCTTGTTGCAATGCTTTAATCTTGTTAAACAACCATTTTCTTATATGATAACAAATGATTCTTTAAATTAACAATTTTTATTACTTTTACAATTAAATATTATACGACTGTATGCTGCAATCCTGCGGCTGATTTTTAAGCAAAACTTTAAAGAATTATGTTATACCGTAATAAATTCGCCTTTCCAAGTTTATTACTGATCAGGGAGAAAAAAACATTACATTTCTTGGTTTATTTAATATGGTATCAATTTTAAATATTGAAAGCATTAAGACTGTAAAACTAAATGTTGTCACTTGCATTGCAAAGTATAATTTGTAGAATAAGCATAATTTTTCATCGTAAACCTTTTTCTTAAAATTCAAGTGCATTTTAAAAACTATTCATATTAACGTTGCTTACTATTCTTGCACTTACCGTAAAGTTCATGCATTTATTTATATTCATATGTATTTTGTGATATTGTATTCTATACAAGAATTTCATATATTTTTAAAGTTTAATAATATAAATTCATTAAAAATCATTATGTTTTCAATGTTAAATTAAATTAAACAAATTATTTACTTATATTCAGTTAAACTTAAATTGCGAATTTTATTCTTGAACACTTTCGAAAATTTATATTTCTGAAATTGTTTTGACAAATATATATGTCCTCGTATCTTAGTCTATGTTTTTATGTAAATAAACTTATACCTATGCTATGCGCTGCCTTAAATAAATATCAATCTAATAAATTCTTCTAAAATAAATATTTTATTCATATATTTCTGCGAAACAAATTAATGTTTCTTTCTCATAAAAGTTATGAAATATACAAAATGGAAATGAAAGGTATATTTTGTATAATTATTAATAAAGTTATTATTTTTCTACTTTGGCATTGAAATGCTAATGTATTTAAGCTATTCGAGACTAGTTAGTTGTCTATATAAGACTGAGTGCATCAACCGATAAGAATTTTTATTCAAAAGTGGTAATCTATTAAGATAGTGTATAAAAATGTTTTATTCTCTCATTTTGTCTTGTGTAAGAAAATCTATAACTTATGAATGCAATCTAATGAATCGAAATTCACTAAATCTAAGAGGTAAAAGAAAAGATAGATTTACTGCCATTTTATAAATTATAAAAATTAAATATTGTTGTAATCATCCATGCATGAAAATTTTCTTTTATCTATGAGTTCTATTCATTAGTAAATATTGGAAGAATATTTGAATTTTATTAACTAGTAGTATTTTTTAAATTTTGATATTTATTTAGTGCTATTCGTATTTATATAAGCAATATTTTTCATATTTTTAAAGTATTACTTTGTCACAAAGTCACATAGCCGGACAAAAGCTTTAGAGTGGGTGAAATAAATTTTTCTGAAAACTTTTTTACTCATTTTCAAGTTTGCCAAACATACTTAATAAATTAAATTAATATTAATTAACCTTTTCTTCTAAAATTTTATGAATAAAGTACGAAGACAGACACAACACACTTAAAAAATGATAAATAAGGAATGAGACAAACAGATACTATTACGCAGTTTAAATTTTAAATTCTTGCTTTGAATGTATTTAATAATGCTGAACTTATGATTAAATTAATTAAAAAACGGAATAAAAAAAACAATTTTAACATACTCCACAGTTGTATCATTAAGAACAGAATTTATGAAGGTAAATTTACAATTAAAAGAATTTTCTCATGTAACAATTTCTTTATAGCATACTTTGAATTTATCCTTTTTTAATAAAATGTTGGACAATTGTAGGAAAAAAAATTGTTAGTAATCTTGGACTCGACACATAACTCCTTTTTAAATTTGAACATTCCAAACTGTAAAAACTACGGTAAAATATCCGGAACCAAGTGTGCTAGCACATTTCGCCTTAAAATCCACTTATACCGGAACTTGTTACGAGACAAAAAATCTGATAGACCTTAAATATTGCTATTATTCTTACTGTGAAATTAACGGTATAATATTTTACGGTAAATATGAATTTTACGGTTGAATGGATTTTATGGGTAAGGAACCAAAATTGCTAGCACTTCATATCGTAACTTTATCTAGAATTTTTTGCAATGTAGTTTGTCGAAAATAATTTGAAATTTTTATTAAAGATAAATTCATTTCACGTGATTGAATGATATAGCAATAGTTGTTGCTTGTAGCAGTCAAGAAAAATATTTGAAAATATGTAGTCATCAGACGAAGATCTTCATTTTATATCGAAGCACATCAACTTGTCTTTAGGTGGTGAGAAAACTAATTGATTTTAAAAAACACTTTGGCGTATTTCTAGCAACAAATTCTGGTTATAATCTTTAGGAAACTATTGAAACCTGAATTGCCATTACACACAGAGCTCCTGTGAAGATTTTAGAATTCAAGTTAGCTGAAAAAGGAACGAGATTGTGTTTGCAATAAATTTTCAGTGGGGATAACGGGGGAAAAACTATGAGTTGCTAGAAAATAATTGAAGCGTATTTTGTCACCAAATATAAATTTCCTATAGAAATTCGAAGGAATTAGTCCGAAAACTTATTTAAAAAGCTGTTGAAATTCTGATTGCACTCACTGAAACAAAAAAGCGAGTTCTTTAAACTTTGTAATAGTGTGTATATGTTTGTCGCAGTTCTTCAGAAATGTTTTGAATCATTTCTTGCGGGTTTCTTTTATACGAAGCGTTTCCTATAAGTCTTCCTTAATATTTCAGGAACCTGTTGTGGGGCTTGGCTACCAACAATGAGAATCGACATGTCGATTCAAAATTAGTTTCTGAGCTTTTTACAGTGCAGATTTGAAATCTATAATATGAAAGTATCAAATATGTGTTAAAAATAACATGCAGAAGAAAAAAATATTCCCCAGTGTATTTTATACCCCTAATTAAGAAATAATTATCAGAAAAATTATATATATAAATAATTACCAGCTAAATAATGTTAATCTTTAAAGAAAATTAGGAATAAAAGGGTTTCACAAACAATAATTAAAGTATAATTCACCTAATTAAAGAAATATTTAGAAACAAGCATAAGTGAATCGCAGTGAAAATGGCAAAATGGAGAAAATGTCAACATAGTGGTAAAAATAGTTATGCTTAAAATTGATACATAGGCTCATATCAACAAAAAGAGAGTGGTTAGTAAAAGCAATGGGTTTATTCACAAAACTGGCCTTGGTGTTGGATTTCATCAAGAGTTATCTTTATTGTTCTATTATGCAACTTTTGAAGTAAAGTAGTTGCAACGAAACTACGAGAGAAAAGTTAGCTTTATTGCTTTTATTAAATTTCAATGATAATAAGTAAAGCATAGATGGCAGATATTAGCTGGTAGTCTAGCAGTCAGACTAACTGGTAGTCAAGTGCTGGCGTGTAGATTGCTAGGCATTTTGTATTACGCTATAAATTTATAATTACTATTTGGGTGAAGATGAACATGCTGTAGTCTGGGTATGATGATTCAGTAAGATATGTCAGTCCCCCTTGAAGAAGTTTCTATATTATTGGGGCATGCATTGCAAATTTCTAATCGCATGTACTCTATCATGGTGCAAAGGATTATTTTAGATCTTTTTAATTACTTTTATGAATGGTTAAATTGATGAAAATTAATCTCTACGTTGATTTTAAAAACAATTATAATGTATGGTATCTAAAAACAAACAAATATTTTTTATTGCAGAAGGGTATTGGCATAATTTTGTCCAAAAAATAAGTGAATTTTAGGAAATAAGAATAGCACCAGATAATTTTTTTTCAATTTTCATCAGGTAAAAACCTTAAAAACTGTGCATTTTACATTTTTTGAAAGACATTGCACTTTACGCGTTTACTATGCAGAATAGAGTAAATATTCGGCAACAATTTGCTGATGAAAAATAAATAAAAAGATAAAAAGCCTATGTAGACCTTTCTTTTGACATCTCCTCTTAGACAGATGAGTTCGGGGTCGTGAAAAGTGTTTTTTTACATCAACCAACTCTAAATAAAATACTTATACAACATTTTCTGTTCTTATAAGAGATTTTTGAAATTTTAAACACACTTTTTTGCGTGATCAATGCAGGAAAATAAAAGGTTTTTACAGATTGTGTCTGAAACATAAAGAGAAAGGAAGAAACAAAACATAGGGAAACAACTGCATTTCAGGATTGTAGAAATCCTATTTTTTTCTTCTGAAGATATTGTACAGCATTCTTGGAGAGCACAGAGTCCTAGTTTTCGTTCCAAAAACAATTTTTTTATTATATTTTTCAAAATAACTGTTTCTTTATTCATTCGATTGAAGTTAATATAATTTTTTACGTCATGGAAAGTGGAATCAGCTATTTTTACTAAACTAAAGAGATATCACATTCTCGAAGCTATAAATCTGTATTATAAGATATCTTAGAAACTCTGAGACTATATGCATAAAACTATACGAATCATTGAAATATGGAAGAAGGACCGCAAGAAGAAGAGTATAAAGCGCGCACAAATAAAAAAAGAAAGATGAGGTACCGTAATTAACTTTTGACCTAATTAATGGATTTTTACGTTCCAGGATTTTTACGCATGTATTCATCATATTCTCAAACATGCAGATTATGAAAGATAAAAACGTTTTAGAATTCAATCTTCATCGTTTCGGGAGGCGTGAACTCAAATATGTCAATTAGTTTGAGCAAACAGTCTTAAAGCTGTGAAATCGGACACAAAAATAACATTTCTGTATATGCATACTTTTATTTGATAGAATCTGATTCCCTACCCTTATGATGTAGGGTTAGTCACAATCTATAAAATATGATAAAAATGGTTTAGTCAAGAGAGAGTTCAAAAATTTGGAACTCTTTATGATATTTTTTTTTTTGTGTGTGTGTATTTCACCATATCTAGAATTTTCTGATCAAACATTTTTCCCACATTTATAAATTTGCTTTCCAAATATAATCCCATGCAAAAAATAAATTTTAATAATTATCTAGTGTTTTATGAATTGTAAGGTATACCCATTTTTTATATTGTTTTAAAGAATGCAATTTTATATAGAAAAATACAAAATTTGAGAAAAATCGATAGAACAGTTTCAAAGAAATTCTATTAAAAAGAAATGTCTATGTAAAATTTAATCTCTTAGAAATTATTTTTCGGATTTCGTTAAAATTTAACATTTTGCCGTACAAAATTACAATCCTTAAATTATTTTTTAATGTGTGTACTTCACAATTAAATTTTTTATTAAATTATTAATTCAATAAAATTTTTTCAACTTATAATTATTAAATAAAATAATAAATAATAATAAAAACTAAAAAATACTTTTTGTACGAAATTAGCTTGAATAAACTAATTTAATAGTATGAAACAATTTTTTTATCATCTTTTGCATAAAAATATCATTAGACAAACGAATTTTATAAATGTGTGCAAAAATTTTTCAATTTCATTGAAAATTTCTCGATATATGGTGAAATACTCAATAAGTAAAATTAACATACAGGGATCCAAACTTCGGCAAGCTTTCCTGGCTAAATTTTTGGGACTATATTCCCCGAATTGAGCAAACGACTCTAATTTAAAGGATAAGGAACAAAAATCCATTTAAAAAATTATATGTTAATTCAGAGCAAGTACAATTTCTTGTCTGATTTTTGGATTAAAATATTGTCTGCCCTAACTAACTAGCTTATTTGCAACTTGAAATCTTCACTTTCGAACCATTAAGATTGAGTCCTAGTATTTTGAATTTAGATCATTTGATCAAACGTTATTCATGGTGTTTCTTTTTTTCTTTGTGCACAGTACATATGTAGATACATTCATAGATAGATACTCTCTGCAGTGATCTGTAATATCTAAAAGACGTGTGGAATAATTTTAAGAACTATCTGTTTCAAATCAAATGACGTTGTATTTCGTGTCTGGAATTAATAAAAATCATTGTAAATTAAGCAAGGTTCAAAAACGAAGCAATAAAAAAGAAGAACAATCTTCAAGGATTCAACAGAGCCATGAATCGCCGTTTAAATGAAAAACATAAAACCTCATTGATTCCATTTTTTACTTAAGTAACTCATTTTATCAGAGTTATAATAAACAAAGAAGTGATTAAGTGATTAATATAATAATGTATGATCGTGGAAAGGAGAAATAAATAAATTCTTCCAAATAAATGATTTTAATACCCCCTTTAACTTTTGATATAAACCGAAGCCTTACTTTCCCGTCAATTCAAACCACAAAAGGGTGAATAATTAGAAAAAAAACTTCATTTAAGCCAATAAGTTGTATTTAATCCAAATAAGAGCAAATCTATGTTCTTAAAAAATTGCTTAAGTTATGGTAAAAATAATGGCAAACTTTGTATTTACATTATCTCTACATTTTCAATGTTTTAATTAATATGTTTTTATACAGTACTGATAAAAACAAACAATGAATTTGCATTCTCAAATTTTTTGTTAAACGTTTTGGTAAAAATTAGCAATAAATTTATTTAAATTATTGCAATCTGTTTTGAAATGTAGAAAAAAAAATTTTTTAGTTAATGCTGCATAAAATGTAATCTTTCGGAACTTTATTACTGATCTTTTCCCAAAATGTTAAAATTTAAATTCTTTAAAAAGCATTTTGTAATTTTTAAAAAATTTTCATTTGCTAAGAGTACATTAATGCATTTCAAAATACATGCATTTTTTAAAATTATTTCATGTGTTTTGAAAAGCATTAAAGCATGCAGGCTTAAGAATTTCAATATAATACTGAAGATAATTTATATTTCTAATTAAAATAATACAAATCTTCCTATATTTCTACCGTTTTCTATGAAAGATCAAAAATTTTGTTTTAAGCAGTTTTATAATTATAAAAATAAATACCTATAGTTTGTTGGAAGAATCGTTTTGGTTGAAACAGCAAAGTTTATCAAAAGTTTTATCTTTTTAAATTATCTTTTTATTTCATCCATATTTTAAGAATTTGTAGATAAATATACATTTAAAAAATATGAATAGATAAATGAAAAAAATAGAATTCAGAATTATTCACACAGAAACTCACTTACAGGAGCAACAGTAGCCGAAGAAATTTCATCTTTAACCTCTTTCGGAGATGGATCATCTCAAACTTCACTCCACAGTTGAGAGTATCCTTGTTCGCATAACTTATGCCGGCTCTACTTGGCGCCAGAATTCACTCGCCTTGGCGAATTTTTTCTCAACTAGGATGAGTACTCCTGTCAAAGTTTATACTTATAAACTTGAATAAAT
Organism: Parasteatoda tepidariorum; assembly: GCF_043381705.1. Classification (NCBI taxonomy): domain Eukaryota; kingdom Metazoa; phylum Arthropoda; class Arachnida; order Araneae; family Theridiidae; genus Parasteatoda; species Parasteatoda tepidariorum. The sequence goes on along the minus strand of NC_092207.1, from coordinate 45,330,392 downwards.
TGGATAGATTTCTCTAATTTATTTTTACTAAAACACATGGTTCCATCAGTAAATATTGTAAGAACATCGAATTTTCAGCTTTTAATTATTTGTTTATAGTTTTATTTTGAATAAAAACTTAAAATTGATAACATATTACTAAAAAATTTATTTTTATAATTTAAATGCATAATATATTTATTCCAACAATCATCTGTATGTCTTAAGGAGACTAGAAAGATCTTGATTGTAAAAATATGAAACAAATTTTTACCACAACGTAATAACTAAATAACGTGACAGCATAATTTTCGTATTAAATTACGAAAATCAAAAAATGATAAAAGAAAAATGATCATGTTGCAGCAACCAGAGGAAATCTTTGAAATCTTACACTGTATATTCCATGCCATAAAAATTTCTAAAAAAAGAGCAAAAATCTTTGGATGTCATCAGGATAAACGTCATAATGAATTTTACCTGTAAATTACTAAATTGAGTACTTGCAATTCAAGGAGCAGAAGATCTCGGATACCCACACATATGACCTATGATGTCAGCGACAGAAGATCGTTTATATGCAAAAGGACATGTTTAAACTGATCATAAGTTAGAGTGTTAATTAACGTGAAGTTAATTAAATAGAACACCGTATTGCACATCGAATTTGTTGAAATATAAATATTTCTCATCTACATCTTTTATCTAACATAGATTTATCATTTGTTTACGCATTTCACTGTAACCGTGATATATGTTTGCTTTGTGTACCTGGCAATTTCGATACCGAAATAGTTTGTTTACTTTCTGCATGGCTTCGGGTCTGTCTTTGTGTTAAGTAAGAAATATATAGTGAAGGAAATAAAATCTTTGTAAAAGTAATCTTCGTATAGTAGAAAGCGTCATTTAAGTGACTTGATACTTGACAGTTTTTTCTTACTCAAAATGGAACGGAAAAGCAGCTGCTAAAGTAAACAAAGGTCATGTTTCAACAACCAATCAGGATCGAGATACCCACGCTAATAATACCCACACTCGAGATACCACATCATTATCACCTTTAATGGTATATACCTGTAATATTTATCATTTCTTTAAAATATTTTTCTAGAGCTTCAGTTTTGATGATTATTAAAGGACCATATATCGCGTACAACGCAAAACGTATTTGTGAAATTTTTATTAAAGGTTTGAAAAATGATGCTTTTACATTAAAATATAAAGAAATTATGTGAAATGATCTCATTACAATAACTTTTAAGATAAACATTGGTTGCGTATTTGCAATTATTTAACAGTAAATAATTATAAAAAAATTATTAAATATTTTTTTTAAAAATTAACTTTTGCATCGTTACTAAACGAATTCTTCAGAGAATTACATTCAACGATTTTTTGTAACTTAATCCTAATATTAATTCGTAAATCGTGACGATTAATTTGTGAATTAATCATTTGTAAATAATTATTAAATACAAAAGCATTTCAATAAATATCTGTCTATTTACAAGTACTAAAAAAAATCTAAATGGAGCTCCAGATAAGCAAGATTGAAATAACATCCATATCAAGTCATTAAATAAATCTAGGATTCAAATATGTGGTAATACTATGAAAAAATCCAAGATATTTCCACTGATAAGTATTTAATTTTGATGTTACCGTCTGTTCATAGTCAAAAACAAACCAAAAGAAAATAATAATTGAGAAACTGTGCATAGGAGTTGGTGGTGTGAAAAGTAGTTGGGGAGAGGGAAAGTATCTGTAAGTACAAGGTTTATACTTCTTAATCCTAAAGGAAATAAAAATATTTATTTTTGAAGAACAGAACAAATTTCCTGATTCCTCTAACTGTGGACAATTTTAGGCATATTTTATTTTTATCAGCGTCAGAAAAAAAAACTTACAAGCAATCAATAATTATTAACCACATTTTTTTAAAAAGTATGTTAAAGAAAAAATTAATTCATAAAAAAACTTAATGCACAAAATTTATATAATTTCCATTTTTTTCCTTCTAATTTGGAATGGGTGCACCAGCAATGCAGAACATCTTTATACAAGCTCCAAGTTCCAATCACCTGTGGACAACTTGTTAGACAGTCAATGCATAAAAAGTAGACAGGTAGAGGAAAAGTTTATTTTTCTTAAATATGTTGGAAATATTGAATGTTAACTCCAAAAGTGTATTCTGTTTACTATTTTAATGAAAGAGTTTTACTTTTTTTTCGTTAAATTGCGTTCATAAGCAAAATGGCGAGTAATAGTTGAGGCAAGTTTTTCCTCATAAGTTAGAATGTTAATGAACATAAAGTTAAATGCAGAGCCAAAATTAAATTATTAATTAATTAATAATGAAGTTAATTAATTACAGACAAAATTTTTTGAAATATAATTCTTTTTCGCCTACGTCTTTTACTTAACTTACAGATTCATTATTTGTTTATATCTTTTATTGTAACCGTAATATATTTTTGCTCCGTGTACCTGGTAACTACGATAGATAATTAATTTGTTTATGTTATACATGGCTTCGGGCCTGTCTTTGTGTTAAGAAATAAATATATAGGGAAAGAATTTAGAAGAAGTCCCTCAAGAGAATTGATACTTGTGGGTTTGGCTTACTCGAAACAGAATGGAAAGAACAGTGGCTAACGTAAACAAATGCTACGTCTCGACAAGCAGTCAGGATTGAGATACCCCCCCCCCTACGTCACTTGCAGACATACCATTGTTTTTAATTCAGTCAGTTTGAATAAGTAAGTTGTTGTGCTCTTCAATAATTAAGAATTCTGTTAGAGATAAAAAAAAAATCCTTGCCTGACTTTTTTACTTCACAGCGTTTTTTTTTTATTTAGTTTTTTGAACTAATTAAAATATTAGGTGCAGATTACTTGTCTACTTTTACTTAAATTAAATATAGAGGGAGTAACAAGAAAAGAAATATTAAAATTGTTATTTTATTGTTTATAAATTGAGCATAAAATGTAGATAGTGAGTTTGAAATCAATATTAAGAAATACTTTTTTTCTACGATTAATAAAGTTTTCCAAATACGCAATTTCTTAAATATGCTTTATATTGTTTAAAAAAGTTAAGGAGAATTAATGTTTGCTAAATAATAATTTAAAATAAATACTTCATGTGTTTCATAAAAGATAAAAAGTGTCATATATAGTCAGATATTTTCAAGAAATGTTTGCTAAAGATTAATTGACATAATGATAAATTATAAACCTCATATTTTATTACAAACTGCATAATTTGGATAATTTCCTTCAGTCAATAAATAAAAAAATATTGCGTAGAATTAATATTTTTTGACACAGAAGTAAGTTTCCAAAGATAAATATTACGTTATAAAGTAATATTATTCAAATAAGAAATTGAATTGAATTTGCTTGAGAGGTTAGAATAATAAGCTTTTGATGTAAAATGTCTAAAATCAAAACAAATTCAATGAAAACTTTTCGATTCCACATATGTTGGTTCGCAAGGATGCTTCAAGCGAGGATATTTATTGAAAAACACAAATATTTGACGAGTATCAAGATTCTTGACAGAAAATCAGAAATACGAAGACATGGCCAAACATGTAACAAAAACAAAAATATCAAAATAAAATCTTTTTCCTAAAAATATAAGATATATTTTTATTATGTGATTTAAAATATACTTTTGACAAATGCATGAAGAGAATTAAAGTATTCTTAGTTTAATGAAAATATATACTAAAATTGTTCTATTTAAAATTTCTTATATCGGTCTTGTTTTTGAAACAAATTCATTTCTAACATCCTAAGTTAGAAAAACTGTTAAAAAACATCATTTTGAAAAGATACCGTTTTGATTTCGACTGCGTCTTTGACTGAAAAAAAAGTATTTTCAAAATTATCAGAATATGATAAAGTATACCGTTATTCTGCCCAACAATTCCTAAATAAGAGAAGGCCTCTGAACGGATAAATTTAGTAGTCCGAAGTAACGAACATAAACTGCGCAGTGGTAGCTTAAGAGTTAAGGTAAGTTAATCACTACTTTCGGATCACTTAGCTGCGCAGTGGGGGTTATTACTTTTGGACTACTAAACGATAATTTCGCCATGATTTTGGTAAATTATCAATAAAATAAGGTTTTGTAATATGTGATAAAATGTGGTAAAATATAATAATTTTATCATGATATACCTTAGATCAGAGTTGGGCAAATATGTAATCGATTACATTTTTAGAATACAGTAATCAATTACTTGTAATTGATTCTACAAAATTTGATTACAGCTGTAATCATGATTACAATAGTCAATTACAGTAATCAATTAATTCAAAGTAATTGCGAATACATGTGATTACGAGAAAATCGATTACGGGTAATTATGATTACACGTAATCAACATTTATAACTACCTGTAATCATGATCACCAGTATTCGTGATTATATGTCAATGCGGTTACTTATTATAAAACTATATGATTACAAATAATTACGATTGCATACTATATGCAAATACATTATGTAAGAATTTTTTTGAGGATATATATTTTTATGTGCGTAGAATGTACGCACTCAAGCACTTACAATTTGTGATGATAGTTTGTGAAAATAATGTTTATACGTATGCATGTATTTATGTACGTACGTACATGCATTGAGTAAATTAATGATAATTGCATGTCTGTACAATGTATTAGGTATATACTATGTACGTATTTACGTACAATATGTAAAAATGTTGCTTAAAAGTACACTATATGTACATAGTTGCGTAAATAAAATGAATACATGTATGCATTCACATTTACATGTACATAGATATATGGATCGAACACGCAACGTATGTACTTATATAACTATATACTTTGTTAATATATATGCACATGGAAATACAAAAAATGGTTATATGTACAATGTACGTATGTACGTACAAAGTATATGTGTGCATGATTAAATGTAATGTAGAAATACATGCGTGCATTTAAATATATGTAATTACAATGTACACATACATTGTGCATACATTAAAAAAATTAATATGAGTAAAGTTATTAAAATTTGCTTTAAAATTTATTCTAAGGCATATGAAACTCGACCTCATATTTTTTAGAAAGCAAACGATAATTTTATTTGGAATTTCTAAATATTAATTCCACACATAAAATTTACCGTTTTTCTTACCATTTAAAAAATTTCTATGAATCATGCATTATNTATTTACGTACAATATGTAAAAATGCTGTTTAAAAGTACACTATATGTACATAGTTGCGTAAATAAAATGGATGCATGTATGCATGCACATTTACATGTACATAGATATAGGGATCGAACACGCAACGTATGTACTTATATAACTATATACTTTGTTAATATATATGCGCAAGTAATGCATGGAAATACAAAAAATGGTTATATGTACAATGTACGTATGTACGTACAAAGTATATGTGTGCGTGATTAAATGTAATGTAGAAATACATGCGTACATTTAAATATATGTAATTACAATGTACACATACATTGTGCATCTGTTAAAGAAATTTATATCAGTAAAGTTATTAAAGTTTTTTTTAAATTTATTCTAAGACATATAAAACTCTATCTCATATATTTTGGAAAACAAACGATTATCTAATTTTTATATCTCAAAGATTATTTCCACATATAAAATTAACCGTTCTTTTGCTATCTGAAAATTTCTATAAATTATGTTATAAAGAATAAATTTGTAGTGTCAAACATTTTATGAAAATGCCTTAACATTATTTTTTATTCAAACAATTTTAAAATGATATTGAACAATGATGATGAAACAATTAAAGCTGTGAACTAAATTTAAATATCGTTTGATTTTGTTATTTAACTTGCTTGAATCGTAATCAATTAACTTACGCAAATTTTAATTATTGAATTGTATATATATTTAGGCATAAATGTACTGTACGTATGTACAAACATTCATTGAATGTACATATATTGTATACATGCGTACATGCAATGTATGTACATGCGTACATGCAATGTTTGTACATGCATTCATACATAGTACGTGTATGTACAGTATGTACGGATATGAATACATGGAACACACGCGTATTGTACATGCGTGGATACATTCATTGGACATATATACATTGCAGATATTGCATATATTAGGATAACATGTATGTACACGCGTAAAATATGTATGAAAGAACATAGTACTTATATAAACATGTACTTGTATATACAAGCGTCATGAACATGGATATACATTTTACATACACAAGTATTTGTATAAATTGTGTATTTGCATATATTCATTGTGCACATGTTTATACTGTTTGCACATGCATACGTAATTATTTGCTATATACATACTTACATATATTTCATGTACACAATATAAGTGTATGTATATGTGTGTGTAACCAAAATGTCTGTACATATGCGTTAGATAATATCATGTGTACATACATTTTATTTATATTCATTCGTGCAATCGTACAAAATGTATCATTATCCGATACATTGCACTATCAACTGCAAAATATAATCCTATATAAGTATATAATAGTCTTGTAATCGTGTTTTTATATTACAAGTAATCATATATTTTGATTACTTGTAATCAAAATTAAAAGTAATTGACTACAGTAATTGGTTATGTTATCACGATTACAGTTGTAAACTAAATTATGAATGCTCGTGATCATGATTACAAGTAATTGATTACTGTAAATAAGTACTGTATTCACGATTACAGTTGTAATTGAAATTTGCAGTGGTGATTACAATTAATTGATAACTGTAATTGAAAAATTTAATCGATTACATCTTTGCTCAACTCTGATGTATTCAAATATTATATAAATTGAAATCACGATTACCTGTAATCGCTGTTGCAAGTAATTGATTATATAGCAGTAATTATATGTATTCAATTACAGTTGTAATCATTAACTATAATCGAAGCCCAACCCTGCCTTAGATCATGACATTAATACCATTTATTCATCTGAATTTACCGTCTAAATTCGTCTATATTTTGTAATAAATGCGTGGCATTAATTAATTATTAATTATTAATTATTAATTATTAATTATTAATTATTAATTATTAAAATCTGAATATCCGATCACCCGTTATCACACGAATGGAAAAATTACCAAATGAAAAGTTTAAATACTGCATTATAAATGTCCCTACCATAAAGTACTGTAATTTTACCTGAACTGTTTTTCTCCTTGTACTTATTTGCAAAAGTTTGTTGATTTAAAGACTTTAAAATGTGCTTATAATCATTATTTTTAAAAAGCATTCCGAAAATAATAGGCGTTCTCAATTAACAAAATTGGAATGAAACAGTGTTTGTTGCATTCTCCTAATGGAGTCAGGGAATTAATTCTCATTTAGTCTTGAAATTACATACAAAGTTTCTTAAGCTTTAATAAAACCGTTTGCATATCTGCAACAAATACAACTGATACAAATACAAAAAGTTTATGTATTGGCATAAGAGAATTCAGAAGGACGGCATTAGGCAATTACTAGGAAGTCAGGGGAACAACATATGGAAGTGACTTTTAGAATTAAAGTTCAATAGTTGCAAACATTTTTTGCACGAATATTACTCAAATTGAAATTCTTAAATTGAAATGAATAAATTTAATTTAATTGATGGAATATAAATTTTTGAACATTTGTATCTTTCCCAGATTCAATCTTAAGGCAAACGCTGTATTTGTGGTTTCTTTTAGTTGACACTTAGAGGTTGACTGGTTAAAAATTATTTGAAAAAAGCAGAAATGTTACTATGACATTATTATTTTTTTAAAAGATTGAACAAAACACGCCATGAACCTTTACAAAAAGTATAATATCTTATTTTCTGCCACAAACCTGTTTTTGAACATTTTTTCCACGATGTATGTAAAGATTCCCAAAGGCAAAATTTTTTAAATGACGAGAGTTCAATTAACAGGCCAACCTTGAATTATAAGACTTTTAAAAAAGTATATATTAGCATTTACAATAAATAAATAAAACTTGATACAATTATGGTCATAAAATCTGAGATAAACTTTATTTTTTAACTATGCTATTGCATGGTTTCAGTAAAACCTTATTTTTCATTAACCTAAATGATGTAGCTGCCATCTTGCCTCGATTTCAGAACATTTTCTAAGCTTTATTTCGTCAAGGAGATTTATCAACAATATGGAATGACTGTTTATGCAAGCTTAATGTGAACCGTTTTGTGTGTAAACTAGCCATTCTGTGGTAAAATTGTTTTGAGCTCACGTGGTTTATTTTTTGGGTTTTGTGATTCGGTTTCTGAGGACATAAAAATAAACCCTACCCTAGTATCAGGGCTCATCTCATTTTTACAATGTTGAAGAATTTCAACAATCAATGTGTTGTCATTTTGAATTATGTCTTATAAACATAATATAAAAATTTTATTTTTAAGTTTATAATCTTATGATGCAAATTTTTCAATTATTTCTGTGTGTTCAAAATGATGTATAATAATTTATTACCATTTTTTGTCAAATTGGAGGTATTTAGATATAAATGGTTAACAGATCTTCCGTACTTTTCGGGATTTCTTTTATGGTGTGTTAATTTCGTCTTCACAGTGCATCATATCACTGCTGTAAATGGTGGTTATTGGAAATCCTTTTTGTATATCTTTCTCGGTTAGCAACTGTATTTCTTGAAAGGTGTTCAGCGAAAATCTGTTGTTTAGCACCTCAATCTGTTACTTCAGTTTTCATTCACTTGAGTGTCGATCATATTCAGTATATCTAGTAACAGTAGTAAACAAATTAATGCAAGTGATCATCGTTTCGATATAAAATAAATTTTGATTATAATTACACTACACTATACATAGTAAAAGAACGTTGGCAATACACTAGTACGGAAAACAATTATATTGAGTAAATTTATTTACTAAATTTTATTATCCAAATTTCCAATTTTATCTATTTAAATTTTACTATCCAAAATATAAAGAATAACTGTGATGAGACACAATTATTCTCTATATTTTGAGAATTTGTTAATGGCCTCCTTAGACCTCTGTAAGCTGAAATATTAATTATAGATTATTGACTTACTGCTATGATATTCTTGGGAGGATTCTAAACACTCGAGTCTCTCGGCCAGCATGGCACCGAACAGATAGTAACTGATACCAACATTATATTTTAATTTGTTTATTAGACCTTTTTGAAATGAAACAAAATTCATTAAATAAGATGACGTCACCAGTTGAACAAAGTTCCATCCTTAGATATGCTTGTTTTCATTTACAGGACACGTTTTCTAACAACTAGGTCCTTATACTGACAATCATATTTCCGATATGTTGTCGAAAACTTTTACAAAAATGCAACAACTCTCCGAAATGGTCGGTACTGTTCTTGTAGTATTTTTCTTAATTTGACAAGATGAACATCTTAAATCCATTTTAAATTGAGCGAAATTGAAGCTTTAGTTACAAATGATCGATACTACACCTAGAGGCTAAGATTTATTGAAATATCATACTTGTATAAATGACGTAGACTTTTTGAAAACTGCCGACTTTACTTTGCAATATACCTACAAAGCTCACATCAAAATATGTAACAAATTACTTCCGCAGTTTGCAAGGAACTGAATTTTCCAATCAGCTTACATCATTAATATATTTTTCACTTCAAGAAATGGATTTAAAAAAATAAGTTTATCAATTAAAAATTAATTTCAAATAAATTAATTTTTGAATTAATTTAAGATAAATTAATTTTTAAATTAATTTAAAACAAATTAATTTTTAAATTAATTAATAGTTTATCATTAATAGTTGATTTAAAAACTAATTAAAGATAAGTTTAAGTTAGATATAATTAAGTTAGAATATATGTTTAAAAAAATTAAAAATATAATTTTAAATGCTATATGCAGAATTACTCTAATGATGCAGTCAATTTGGTTTTCTGCCAGAACGCTGGTGGAGAACTGTTGGTTTTGAGTTCGATGCTGGCATTAGAATAAATATCCGGCATGCTCACAATAAATCTGCAGTTGTTGAAAATTCTCTCGTTGGTGTAATGTAAGTTAAGAGAGAGCAGTTCAAGCTCTGTTTATGACATCAGACCACGTTTTAAATTGCCTGTCATTCAATAAGTACTAAAAGACAGAGCCCTGGAAATGGGGTGAAAGGTTTACCCTTGTTTAGGTGATGAGTGTTGTATACCAGCGAACTTGTTTCAAAAGATTCAATTAAGTGTACCAGGATCAAAACCTGTTAGTGCCTCATTGATTCGCATCGTGCTTCCAGTTCTCATCACCTTTATTGAGCTAAAATATCCCTAATGGTAAATAAATCATGGGTAAAAATCCCCTTGTGATTGAGTTTATCTTGGCAGCTTTTACTCTACATGTAATGTTAATGTGGATTAGTTCCATAAAAAACAAAGCCGGCTTGAGCGCGAGTTCACCCCAATGCTCGATACAAAAATACCAAGGTTGGCGTCCAAGGTTGGGTTTAAAATTACAAGGCTACTGAGTCGAACATTGATTGATTCAATTCTTAACGCAGGTAGTAAAATAAAAACAATATAATATAGATAAACAATATAAGAAATTAAAATATTTGTAATAACAGTAAATAAATAAATATGGATAACAATAAATATTTTTAAAAGTATTCAATTCAAGTAGAGTCATATAAAAAAATAAAATATTAAAATATTTTATTTTTTCATATGACTCTACTTGAATTTATTCTTCATCACTTTACTCACATGTCTCTAAGAATATCTCTTTTCTACTAGAAAAAATATTTTTCCATTTTTTACAATTTGTTATAAATGGAGTTCAATATTTACGGTTTCTTAAGTTGACGAAACCTTTTGTTAAAAGTTTTCTAAGCCTGAGGCAAGGATGCGAGGCACGAAAAATGTAAAGTTGTAAAATTTCTAGTTCTCAGAACTATTGAGAACTTGTTATCATTCAAAACAAGATAAAAAAAATAAAAGATGCTTTTTCTTCTTTGAGAGTGGACTATATAAAATAAATTTCGAGATAGGTTTTCAGAAAATCATTCCATTAAAAATATATGAAATATGTAACATACGTTTTATTTTATGCATTTGTTTTAAGTGAATTTACATTGTATACCTTTGAAACTAAAGTATTGTAATACCATTAATTTCTCATCTTCCTTTTGAGTATTTTATTTGAGAAATATAATTTTATTTTAAACCATTTTTTTTATACCGTTAAGGTATCTAACTAGTGCAGAAACCTGAACTTGGGCAAAAGTTTTAAAATTGAGTTTGTTAAAAATTTTTAATTTCTGTACTTATAGCTTTCTAAAAATAGTTTTCTTTTGTTTTTAGCTCAAATAATTACAGTAATAGCAATTTTTGAGTAAGGTAGTAACAGTGGATAGACCATTGATTTTGAATTTTTAAATGTATTTATCTCAAAATCAGATTTTTTCAAATTTTGCACTAACATAAACTCATGTATTTTTTAAAATAACTGTCGATAATTTTTCATGAGTGTTATGATTATAACACACATGTTTTGAACTACAAACTAAGAGAAAGTTTAATTTCATTTTTATGCATGTTTTTTTGAAGAAACAAGTGTAGAAATTTTAAAAATTTGCTTCTACACCTATATCTATCCCTTATTCAGTTATATATGCACTTGATATTAAGATATTAGTTTAAAACATAGTTGATACCATTTCAAATAAAATCCTAAAAGGCATTTTTTGTTTTGTTTTATACGATAAAAAGTTTTCACAGTGTTTAGTATATATGCAAAAAATGCCTTATTTTTACCTAAAATAGGCCATTTACAAAAGCAATAATTAATATTTATTTGCTAGTTTTGTAAGGTTTTGAACATATTAAAATAAATAAACTAGGTTTTTAGAATTTCATATTAATATTTAGAAAAAAAAAGTTGCGAAACTAGTTGGATGCCTTAAGTAATAACGTCTGTTTGAAACTGTTAAGTTTTTTCTAACGCAAATAATTTTCTTCTTGAAACCAAAATTATTTTCTCCCTATGATTTTCAATCAGAATGTTGGGCTCAGATGGGTAAGATCTGGACATTCTTATAGAGAATCGCAGAGTTTAAAAAGAGTAATAACTCTTCTGGGAAAATGACAAGTACATATAAAAAACATGTTTGTTTTTTGACATTGTAACATCAACCAATTGTAGTTCTTAAAAACGTTTGTTTCGAATTCTTTTCTGTCTTTGCCAGCATTAGATTCTAAGGTGCTTTACATGATATATTACTGACTTTGACTTGAAAGAAAAAACGAAACTATAACATTTATTTAATTTTAATATAAAATTTTAGCTTTAAGGGAAAGTAATTTTCAACTGGAAAAATAAAGAATTAAAAAACACTGCCTCTTTATTTTCTTACTAAAAATAGTAATGAACTAGTAGAGATTGTTATAGCATTACTATTAGTGCAAGCTATTAATTTTAAAAGAATAAAATACGTTTTGATTATGATAGCATAAACCCTATGAAAATTGAAAAAAAATGTGTACCATTATACATATTTTTATGGAGAAAAAATATGTATTATTTACCTTTTATTACCCAAAGTATAAAGAACGACTGCGATAAGTTATGAAAAAAAAATTTAATGACCTCTTTGTATTTTTCAAAAGCAGAATACATTAATTTTATATAGCTGATAGCTTAGGTAAGGTACTTAAACTAAATTAAAATAAATCACATATTTTAATTTAATTTTTGTTTCATTTTAAGAGCTTTCTAAACTTACTATCTATGGATTTTATTGGCAACTAGATAACATCCTACTATCCAATTCTCATTAACGCCAATAAAAGATGCCTTTCTTATAGATGCAATGTATTAAAATTATCCCGCCTTTGTTGCTCATAAAATTCTTGAATATCAACCAGAATTATCTTTATTTTACATCTCGATAACTTAATTTCTTAATGTTGAAACATGTATGCATAAATTTAAATCAAAACTTATTCATTTAGGTGGTTAAATAATTAAATATTTTATGATTATATTATTACCGTTCCTAAAAGTCATTTTCTATTGAAAATAGTAATACCATTGATGGATTTTTAAAGTACAGAAAATATTAAATGCGAACACCTTTTCCATCCATTTATTTATTTTAGATTTTTTACTTAAAAGTATTCTGTTTTAATATCATATTTTATATTATATTAAATGTATTTTCAGTTGCATGTTTTAAACTGATGAAACAAAAAATATCATTTTCCCCTTACCAATTCTGTATTCTCTTCTATGACAAAGTCTTGAAGCCCTTTTTCAGCAATTACGTCCGCACTTTTGAGAAAATGTTCTCGGGGGCGAACACTCTTGAAATTCTTAACATTTAAATTACCTGGATGCATGGTTAAAGTAGTATGCATTGTTGTTTTCTCGTTTGTCTTACGACAATGTCAAAAATCTTTTTAAAACAAAATTTTTGAAGCATATAAGCATTTCGCTGTATAAAAGCATTTTCTTTTCAAAGGACTGAAAATGTTTGTAAGCATAATACAATCTGCTTTGCTTAACCTCTCTCATTATTTTTAAAATATATTGCGTGCCAATTATAAATGTGCTTTCACCCGTGCAAAGGATTTTCCCATTTTGAATTTATACTTCAATTTAATTATATATTTATAAAAATATTATTAGTTTGTTCTACAATTGCTTTGTGATAATTACGATGTAAAACGACAATATATAAAGAGTTCCATTTCCCTCTNATATATACATATATATATATGTAATACAAAAATTATAAATACTTTTGTATTAATAAAAGCATTAAAACTCTTTTGTTTTCATAAAATATCTTTGGTAAATGTGTAGAAATTCTATTTTGGGACTTCAAGGTTGAAAACATACCAATGAATAATAATTAGATTTATATTTCAAAGGAGGAGTTATTTTTAGAATCTTGTCCCTCTTTTACTTCCATATTAGGAAGCATTAAATGATTTTCCGTAATACGTAGTGTTACAATGGTATGTACGACTGGAACCTAATTACATCATTATCTGCAGTATTTAATGCGGGCCCTTATGGTTTTCGCATGTCTCTTGCTGAATAACGTGTTCCATAAAACATCTGTCGAAACCATCCGGAGTTTCGTCCACACCTCCTCCCTTGTGGAGTGCGTTTGTGAACTGTTATAACCACCAGCCTAGCTTTAAATAAATCTTTTTATAACGTATTATGGCTTTTGACTGAATTATTAAATCTGATTACAACAATGATAACAAGGATGTAGGCATGTTATTATATATATATAGTAAGAAATGGAAAAATGCTGGTATCAGAGAAAAGCTATATGCTGCAACCATGGAGACGGGGAGAGGAAAACTGTAAAGAAGGAAGAAATCAAGAAACAGAGAGATGATATTCTAGTTGCACAAAAATAAGAACATTTAACTTGTTATAATTAAGTGCATACTAATATTATATGCATAAAATATTGCTTTTTTGCACGTCACTACGTTACAGTAAGAAGTGAGAAAATACTGGCTTTCGGAAAAAAAGCAATTTTTTGTAATCATGACAACGGAGAGGAAAAAACTGTGAATAATATAGAAATAGCGAAATCTTGAGAGGTCTATTATAATTACAAAGAGAAAAAGACATTTGAATTGTTGTAATTAAGTGTATAACTAATATTATAATAATGCAAATTTGCTTTTTCTACTGCAATAAGTTACAGTGTGAAATGGAAAAATACTGGCTTCAGAAAATTTCCGTAACTATGACAATGGATGGGGGGAAACTGTTTTTAGACGGTAAAATACTGGCGTCAGAGAAAATCTATTTTACGTAACCATGGTAATGAAGAGGGTAAACTGTGAAGAGTATAGAAATCGTGAAACCTTGAGACGCCTATTCTGTTTTCAAAGATAATAAGGAAATTTGAATTGTAAAAATTGGGTGCATAACTAATACTATATATATATAAGAACTGTTATAAATTTAGTTATTTTACACTGTAAACAACTTTAAACATGTGTATTTTTTATTTATTTACTAATTTATCAAATAATTTGTGTGCTTCTATCATACTATATGCTTTTTACAGCTTAGTGTTGCTAGCCATGGAGCATCTTCAAACAAAAACTATTTTAAATGCTTTATTATTTTATTTTCTTCAGAAAATTTTCAGTTTCATTCAAGCTGGTTAAAGAAATCTAGTTAAAGAATGTATTTTCAACACAATGCTTCATTTATACCAGATATAATTGAAGTATGGTAAACTATAGAACTTTCTAAACATTATTTTAAGATGCCAAAGTACTTTTCACTTTATTCTGTTAAGTTTTTTAAAACTTTTTATTATTTATTTAGAAAATTTTGAGTTTTAGAATAATAATTGATGAGTAAAAGAAATTATAAGCTTTTTCAATGCTGTTTTTATCTCATAATATATGAATTTTAAAAATGATAAATATATGTGTCTCTATACTCAACAATATAATAACTATAATAAAATTTTTCGAGAGTGTCCCCCTCTTCCATTTATATTATAAATATTAAAGACTTAAAATATCTTACATAGACTGGGTCATGACTTTATTTAAAAATGCATTACTTGAGTACAGTTATTTCGTTTTTTTTATTTTTATTTTATAAATTCGAAAAATAAAGCAAGAAACCTTACTTTTTCATTATAATTACCTTAACTTTATTTACTCCACCTCAATCATATTATTTTAATTATCTTGATTTTATTATTTTAGTTATTATTTTCTTGTTCTAAAGACCTATTATTGCATTAAATAGTACAAAATGTATTATGCATGCGCAGTTGTAGTTGAGAGTTTATTTAAAGTAAATAAATGAAAAATGTCATGTTTATTTCTAATTTCCACTATTCTTTCGTGTTTTTATTCTTACTAAAGTACATTGATTGACAAAATATTATTTTATTTATAATTTTCAATACGGTTTTCGTTCAGCAAGAGCTATACTTTAACTAAAAATCTCTAGTGATTTTCATCTAAACTTTTGATTCTAATGACTCAATAATATGCCTTTCTCGTGACTACACAAATTTTCTTGAACATTGTAGTAACGACTCAAGAATCTTAATAAAACGCTTCTATTCTATTCTCAAACGGAGATTTTATTCCTGCCATCACGAACATGTGGGTTCTTCGAAGTCATAATGTAATCTAGAAGCAAGTATAGATATACGTTTAAGTTTTTTTGAAATTCAAAAAGGAGAAATAGGTGAAATTAATTTTGTTCAATAAGTTCTTTTGATACATGATTTGATATTCGACTTTTTTTATTTTTGGTTAACATTAAAAAAACCATTATAAAATGAAAGTTAACTGTCAGAAATTTCGGTTCAAGTTTGTGACAGAAACTTGTGCAAAGCCTTTGGAAATCTGTCTTGCTTACTTTAATGGAAGGTCAGTGCTCTGTCCCCTGATCCACCACATGACAACTATTGAACAGCCAGACCAATTTTAAGTCTATGACTACCCTAAAAACAAGGAACTCTTGGATCAAGCATTGAGACAAGCTAGTCTTTGGGGATAACTTTCTGATAGAACTGATCCGGATTCGCGTTATATGGAGAAGAAAAACACGAAAACTTTCCACGGTTCATCTGATGGCAAGGTTATTTTAACCCATTATCTGCTTACCACTGAGGATATTTTACGTCAGCACTATAAATGATGAGAGCCGGGAGCAGAATGCTTATGAAGTAGCCACCGCTAGGATTCGAACCTGGTGTACCTCATTGGGGTAAACGTTCTATTACCTGAGCCACCTACGGCTTGCGACGAACGTTTTGATGCTAGAGATTTTGAATTTAAAAAAAGATATTAGGAACACATGAGTAAGTTGTATTAAGACATCAGTGGGAAAACAAAAGCTCTCGATTCTCTGTAGTGGTATTTGAGTTTTTAAATTTGTCATTGAAGTTATATTTAATCAGATGCGAATAAACACTTTGATGTGTTTATAGATTATTATTTGTGTTAAAATTATCGGTAAGAAATCACTGTCGACGATTATAACTTACCAATTTTAAGTCTATGACTACCCTAAAAACAAGGAATTAGAACTTACTGTAATGAAAACACTGTATTACTTACTGTAATGATACACTTACTGAAAACAAGGAATTAGAACTAAATTAGAACTTACGTATTTAAGATATTTTGTCTCAATCTTTGCTGTATCCCATATCCGGGCGCCTTTCCAACTCTCCTATCATTTCTAATTTTTTTTTCAGACAGTGATATCACTGAGATATCTCTGAGTTTTGCAAATTTGAATAATCTTTAATGATTATTATCGGTCACAAGTGCATTATATACACAAAAAAAACCCTTGAGAATCTTAATAATTGCTAGGCATGTTTTAATCTTCATTTTTAAAAAGTGTTTTATGCTCTCTATATTGTCAATAAGAAGCTCAAAAATGTTACTCGATTAATTTACTGCTACTCGAAAAAGGGTGAAACTAATTTGGATTTAGGTTGACTCCGTAAAAGATAGCTTAAAGTTATTAATATTAACAGATGAAAAAACCAGATTCTGATGAAACCAACAAATATAACTTTTTGGGATGACTTTGGTCAGTACTCAAGCACTAATGTTCAAGAAAAAGAAGTTTAAATCAGTCGTATTTTAGAATTATTTCAATATTTTTTTTAATAAAATTGCATAATATTAAGCAATTCGGGAGGTCATTCAGTCTTGTTTTTAATAAATGTACTTAATCAAAATAATAAAACAGCGTCTTTGCTGTTTAAATTTTTATTTAGCATATTTAAAATTTAATCGTGAAGTTTTGATGTTTCATCATTAAAAAAACTATTCCACAAAGTAAGGCGTTTTATAAAGGAAAAAAAAATATTAAAACGCGGCTCATTCAGGGAGTTTCTCCCATGTTATTAAAAAAAATTTATATTGGGGAGAGTTGGGTAGCCCCGCTCACTTAAGGAGTATTGCTTATATTTCTGTATACTATTGAGTAATAATTAATAATTTTGCATTTTTCCATTGTTTTAACATCTAATTAAATAATTCAAAAAGAATAAACCAAAAAAAGAATAGTTTAACTTAAAAAAATAGAAATTTAAAAAAAAACATGTTTTTCAGCTCGTTTGAAAATGTGTCGGGTAGCCCCGCCCATTTACAAAAATTATGTTTTTTGACAGTTTTTTTGGTGTAAATGAAAATGAGCAATGTATTGACAATAGATAAACCTCATTTATCATTTAATCACAAAATTACTTTATTTATTATATATTTATATACTTTTAGTGAAATCTATCATTTAATAACAACAAATGTCATACTTTTTATTATTATTAATGTATATTAATATATTATAATATTAATACCTATCACATTCAAATTTGAAGCAATAAAATAATCTTTGCAACCGTACATTTATCGACGAAATAAAATTGTGCGGTGATACCCAACATTCATGTGAGCGGGGCTACCCGAAATCCAATTTTTTTGTAAATTTGTAATTACTCGAACAATTTTTCACAAATAAACTACTTTCTTTGTGCAAATTAAACTTATGACTACATACTTTAATGCTGTATGTATAGAAAAAATTCTTTTTTTAGTATTGAAATGAAGTTTAATCGAAACATTCAACCAATTTTTCTTAATTTCATGACTACTGTATTCAACATATTTTTAAAACTATTGTGTACCATGTTACCAGCTGCATAAATACTTGAAACTTTGAAACTAATCTTTTTTCAATATAGCAATTAATGTCCGATGGCCATTGACTTGAAAAATTATTCTATACACATGAAATTGACAGTGGGCGGGGGTACCCGACACTCCTCTACCTATCTTATTCTTTCAGATTTTTTCTTAAAAAAGATTTTTATTAAAAATCTCTTTTAAATCTAATAAATAATGTTCATACAAATGTTGATGCACATAAAGCAATATTTTAAAATAATTCACTTTAACGTAAGAAAAGCTCGAATTTAATATATTCTATAATCCTATTAAGAATGATCTACTAAATATAAAGAAACAAAAATTTAAACTTATGAAAAATTTCGAGAACTATAATTTATGTGATAAATTATTCTTTTAAAAAATACTGTTTGTCAAATTCTTTTACTTCAAATTACTGAATACTTTTGATGAAAGAAATCTTCATAAATCTTTTTTACTAAAAGTAAGATGTTTTGTAAAATTGAGAAATATTTAAAATAGTTTATATTTTAGAATCCAATGTTTAATATTTTAATTGAGAAATTTAATATTTAATTGATACAGACTGTGTGATCAATCATACTTCCAAATATAATTTTTAACGATTCAGAAATCCTTGAACTGTATTTAATGATTTCTGACTACTATTTTAACTTATTGTTATGCTCTTCAATAATTGAAAAAACTGCTTCATTTATTTCGGGTAATTTCAGAGCCTAGGAGTTTCCAGAATTTTTTTTTATCAATTCGCATAGTGTAACGCGATACAAGAAAAGATAATAATTTCTTCGATTTGCTGAATTATCCCCTTGAAACATTTCCCTGGAAATGATAATGGTTAAAAGAATAAAAATTTATGAGTTTTAAGTATTCATTTAATACATTGCGGGAAAATACTTTCCAAAGACTTGATTTTGGAATTTTTATCTGCCTTCGCTTCCTCGATTAATAAATTTGATTTACGCCAGTCCTGCATAAATTTTAAATTCTATTTACAGACTTTAGATATTTTCATTCAACCAAAGTTTTTTCTATGAGATGAAGAAGGTATACTGTTAACAAAAATTATGGTACTTTCAAGTTTTAAATTTTTTAATTTCCTTACTAACTGCTCCTGAAAGAAAATGCCTCCTGTATAATTATAAAAAAAACAAATTTAATGTCATAGATTCAAATTAGTTTTTTTCTGAGTTACTTTTCAACAAATTATATTAATTTAATAGCTTTTTATATTCAATAATTGCAGAATAATATTTTTTAAGAAAAATATAAAGACTACCTTTTCAATTTTAAGGCTTTGTAGCAACGAATATATTTTTTAACACCTGTCTAAAATAATTTGATATTGATATTATTGAAATGAATTTGGCCCAATGTTGTTGTGACTCTCGAATTCGAGCACTGTGAAAATTTTTTTAAATTAAAATTTCATAAACAGTTCGTTCAATTAAAAATTTTAAAACTGCATAAAAATAGCAGCTGAGTCAAGAAATGCAGAACATTAACACTCACAAGCGCATCTATGGGAAGATAAACATCTTGTGTTACGAAAACATAGATCAAATCTTATAACTTACTTTGTTGAGGCAGTCACAATGTTTAAGTAAATACATTTAATATAAAGTTAAAAGCAAGAAAAGCAAGACATTAAAGCCTTAGAAGCTAGATAGAGTATCAGCTAAATAATCCTTTGAAAATTCTCCTTTTTCTTTCTTGGAAAGAGTTGGGGGGATATCCTTTGCATATTTTAGGGATTTTAAAAATATTTTTTTTTCATTAAAGGTAATGTGATTTGTATAAATAGAAAAGCAAAAAGTCTATTGTTGATATGCAAATAAACTTATCAGAATTTGTTATTTGCGTACTAATACACCTTGACAAAAAATTATTTCACTTGCGAAGATATATCCCATTCACCAATTGAATTGAAGAAAAAAATATTTTTAAGGATATGAAATAAAATGTAATGGCCAAACAGAAAGCACAGCGAATTTTAAAAATTGCTTTCAGTGGAAGTGTATTTTACGAAGAGATTTCAACAGTTGAAAACTATAACTTTCCTTTTAAAAAATAAAACTTTTTTTTGAACTGACATGATCAATTTAAATTTTGATCAAAAACTGCATTTACAATGCCTAATCGAAAAAAAATTAAACCTAAGATAAAATAAGGAAATACATTTTTTTTCAGTACACTTTTAAAAAGCATGTTCGAAATCGTTTTTATCAAATGTTTCCTTTTTTCCATAATACGCACTTTACGTACTTAAAATTGCACTCAAAACTTTTTATCTAGTTTTTAACTAATTTTTAAATAATATTATTTATGTAATACTCTCGTAAAAATTTTTCGATGATTTTTCCCTTTCTGTGGGGATTGTTAAGCATGTGCACGTAGTAAATAGTTCGGTTTCAACGCCTTCTCAGCTGAAAACGAAACTTTAGACAGTCTTTTAATAGGGTAATTACCTTTAGTACACTATTAGAGATGATAGTGTTTTCTAAATGTAAAACCAAAATTGTATTACATGTTGGTTAAGGCTATATCGTGTTTAACTGCTAAAAAGTGCAAAGTCGGTATACGCTTAATTATGGTGCTAAGTTGATAATGTTTCCTCACAAACCAAAAATATATTACAAGACACACCACCCTAAATTAAAAGCACTGTCAAAACTACCAGAATATCGTAAAATGTACCTTGTTTCTGGCTCTATGGGAGCATCAAAAAGTTCAGTGATTTTTACCAAAGGTCTTTCGTAATGGTTTTGATAAAATAACAATAAAATATGGTTTTTTAATGTGTGATAAAATTTCGGAAGACTGGTAAAATTTTATAATTTATCATGACACTTAAGTGCATACCATAAAAACCACTTATTTGGTTAAATTTACTTTTTAGTTTTGTGTTTTTTTGCTAAATATGCGATATTAAAAGTGGGGTATTTTCAAAATCAGTTCTTGCGGTAAGCCGTTACCATATGAGCAGAAAAATTAATTACTAAATGGATGGTTTAATACCGTACATTTTTGTTTAATAAATGAGAATTTTGTTTTTATTTATTTTTTCAACTAGAAATGTCATAAACATACATTGCGGTAATTTCACTAGATTTTTTTTCCGTGCATATTTCAATTTAAATCAAAACGTACTTTTCGCCTCACAATGTTGTATATGTTGGATTCGTATCAGAATGTTGTTTATAGAATAAATCATAATTTGCACTGCATTTATATTTTTATCATATCATGTTAAACCACAGTATAGCAATGTAGTGCAAATTCTCTGTTCATTCAATAGCATTACACGATACTATAGTTAAACTTTTAATGAAGCTTAGTTCATTTTAAAACCTTATTATTCAAGGTTGCAAAAACTAGCACCATATCATGGTTAATGGCATCAATAATGTAGTTCAGAATTAAACTGATTTTTTTTGGAGAATATATAGCTTTTATAAAGGAGTATATGTTAAGATATTTTGAGAAAGAGAAAACAATTTATTCTTTAAACAATAAGCACTCTCAAATATTTATCTTCGTAATGCAAATGATTTAGTGAGTAAATCTCACTTGCAATGCGTATTTAGTTTGTGTAAAGGTGGACGAAATGGTATGGAGATTTAAATGAGCGTATATAATTAATTAGACTCGAGAATTTAGATAATAGTATTTTATTGATAAATACCTTCAATTCTAAGTCGTTTCTCTCGCGTTACCCGATTACCTCTCGTATTTGAGAGTGTGGATTAAACTACAAATTCAGTAGTATAACATCTCAACTCTGAATCTCATTAGAAATTAGTGTCGCCATCATATTCTATGTTTCTCACTCGCTTCACGGATCATTAAATTAGTGGAGAAAGGGGATATTAATACATTCTTGCTAGTCTTATGACTATTTAACAATACCACTGTTGTCATACAAAATAATTCTTTTTCACAAGTAATATGCGATTTTTATTATTGCTGCGAAATTGTTATAAATGAATATTAAGCTCAGTTCCGACGCCAGTTATGAAAATGCAATGCCGTGAAATGCAAATTTGAAGAGATGCCACATTTTTTTGAGAAAAAGAAGAGTACAGTGTTAGAAAATTCGGTGAAAAAATGTTTAATCAAAAATGCATTAAATTGTTATTTTAACATATTCAAACAAAGCAGTCAAGTAACCACAAATAAGATGTTACTCAAATTGCTGTTGCGTATGCCTGTTTTAGGCAGAGGAGTGCGATTGTTTTTGCTTTCCGGCGGCTCCATCTATGGCCAAGAATTCTACTTCTGCCACATCCATTCGTCGCACCCGCTTACTGGGCGGACCCATTCATACATCCATTCTGAGGATCTGTGGATGAAGATCCACAGATCGTAATTTTGACCTGAATCAGAGAACGATCGATCTCCAATCCAGTAACCCCAGAGGTATTCATTTGTTATGGGAACATGGAGGACTTTGCGACTCGACAGATTTAACGTGCAACAGTCATCATTCAATACACGGGGAGTCTTTGGCCGGCGGGGTTCAAACCCGCAAACTTTTGGACATGGGTCCAGCGCCCTACCGACCAGGCTATCCCGGCCTACTCAAATTGCTAACTGTAAGAAAAAAAAATTATTAACTGCGTTCACCTTATACGGCTAAACGACCAGATTTTTATAGCAACAACTAACCCCACCAAATGAGGCCAGATAGTTCCTTGCAGCCGGGTAGATATTATAGCCGAGAGGGCAAATCTGATTTTATGATAGATAGAATGGAAGTTCGAATCCCAGCGTTGGTACCACAATATTTTCCCCATGCCTTTTTCAGTGTCCTGCAATCCCCTATTTGTGATTCTGAACAATTGGAATTTGATATCCTCACCCACGCTAAAAAATACCAAGCTTTTGAATATTCTCACAAAGTCAGAAACACGGTAAATTTAACCATATTCTGGTAGTTTCGACTGTACTATTTCTCTCAGTGTGCTTATTTTAAATAATTCATCAGTCCACCACCCCCTATTTTTTTTAAAAATAAGGCAGAAAATCTCAATAAAATATATAGTTAACAGGATGGCATATTAATTACACCAGTGCATTATCGATTCAAGTTAAACTTTCTGTGCTATTTTAAATGATTTTTGAATCCCATATTAATGTACTACAAATAGTCTCCGCTTTATAAATTGAAAGTAGGTGAAGTATTTTTTATATCATTGAAATTTCTAGAAATAAATTTCTTCAAGGGGGCAAAATAATTGATTGTTATAATTAATATGCTAAATCTAATAATAACTTTTTGAGAATCAAGTAGATTTAATGAAAAATGTAATGAAAAAAAGAAACTAATAATGTCACTAAATTTTATAAATTTGATTAAAACTTTTTTTTAAAATTTCTACTTCAATTTTTACTATATGATTGTCAATTCTGAATTTCAAAATAACTCATAAAACTGTAGTGGCATTTTTTGTCTTTAGTTATAACTTATATAAATTTTCTATTTATTTTCCACATATTAAATTTCTTTTCTTAAAAATAGCGAAGTATAATAAATGATCTTAAGTATATATTTTTCTAATAAAAATCCAAAAATTGCAATATTTTCAAATATTTAAAAATTGATTACTATGTCTAAGCAATCATTCTTAAAAACATTTAAAAATAAGTCGCAATTCGTGTTGTCAAATTATTATATTAACTTAATTTAAAATATGATTTGAAACGCAAGTTCTTAAAATTACATCAATTACACAAATACTGATTTCACAAATAGTTGAGCGCTGAAATGCCAGAGTTGAAGGCACATAACAAATCAAATTAAAAGTTGAAATCTAATTCTTTCCCAGCAACTACACTTTTCATTCGTATAATACAGAGAGCATTGTGTTATCATTAAAAATCAGTGGAGTCATTTAATTAAAAACTTAATTAAATCCCTCTGTGTTCTTAATTAAAATACCTACAGTCATTAGAAAAATATGTATGAAATTATTGCATTGAAGTAATAACTTCCTTTCATATATCTTTTCATAAATGGGAAATAAAGATTCAAAATATTAATAATCGTTATAATGGATGTTTTTGACTAAAAAAAACTTTTAAAATATCATTTAAACTCAACTCATACACTGTTGGAAATCCGTGGGTAAACATTATTAAATAAGAATTTATTTCATTGTTATTTTACTTTATTTAAACAAAAAAAGTCAAATAAGCTTAAAAACGATGTTATTCAAACTTTTATGAGTGAGAAAAAAAACGTTACTTATTATTTTTACACCTAATATGATTTAGCAAGCAAGAATCTATTAGGCGAGCTAGGCCCCCCCTATGAAGTCATTTAGCTCAATGTAACTTGGTACTTACTATAACCCAGAGAGCTAATCGATCAATTTAATTACCGGCTGTACAGGGGTTCGAATCGCAGCATTTATACCACAATATTTCTTTCCTTCCTTCAATAAATAAAGAGTTTTTAGTGTCCTGAGCTCTACAATGGATTACCTTTGGCTATTAAAATATGGAACTATCATTCACACATGAAAGACACAACACCAATAGAGCTCTAATATCTGTTTAAGTTTTATCTTTATGGTTTAGAAACTGTGCTAGTTATAAATAGCCATTTATGGTTTTTAACCGTACCAGTTATAAACGGGTTTTAAACAATTAAAGCAGTGTTTCTAACAAAAAAATTTATAGTTAATTGGATGAACAGACCTCTGGCGTTCATTTTTTCGTAATTTCGGATTGAAAATTCCAACAATGTAATTATTTACACCTTTTTATTCTATGGTACGCTTGGACGATTTTGGTACCCTTATCTTTTGGAACGTAAAATATTGAAGCTTGATTAATTTTTTAGATAACAAGAAGTATTATGAATACCATTACATTGAAAAACTTATTTTATATATTCGTTTTTCTTTTATATTGTTTGGTTTGTAGCCGCTTATGGATTTTCTTTTCCAATAAGTATCACCTAGACAAGATTGGATAGCCACTTGTTAATTTCGATCGTTCACAATGAACTCTTCATAAATGTCGAATTGAAATATTTGCATGCTAAAATCAATGGCAATGACACCCAACAATGAATAATTTGCTTAGAAATCTGATAACGATCTAAAAAACAGAAAAAATATCCCAGATTCATATTTTGAGAAGAAGGAACTCAAATCAGTTGAAAAAAATGGTATATTTATTCAAAGAAAGTAGGTTTTTCTGTCTTATTTCGTAACTTAAAATATTGCTTGCATTAACTAAGTAGCATATTTGTAGGTAACCCCCGTGAAGTATTGAGTTTGAGTCCCAGTACTTTCAATCCGATCCCTAGAAAAAATATTTTTCAGGGTGCGTCGTTAAATTTTTCATTTATTTATCTATCGCAACATACGCTGGTAAATAAATTCACTGACTGTGCTGTAGTGCTATTCATTTTTAAGTAAATACTTGCAGTTAATTCATATTAATGATTACGTTACACTTAATTCTGTTTTTATTACTCTTACCCATATAACAAATTCATTAGTTACTTATTCATTGATAATTGATAATTTTTGCACATTACTTCCGTTTAACTTTTTTTATGAAATATGAAATCAGTCTTTTGGTTCTTAAAACATTGGTTAAAAAAACATTGATTAACAAGTCTATTTGGTTAAAAAAACATTGATAATTTTTGCATAATATTTATGTTCAACTTTTTTACTGCAATGCAAAAACAGTTTTTCAGTCCCAAAAGCTAAGACGTTAAAAAAAATCACAAGCACACAATTTGCTTTTTAGTAGGAAGTTTTTAGTCCTTGTTGATACATAGATTTTTAAAATTACTTCAAATAACTCTAGAATTTCATATATAACTTAAGGGGGAAATTAAAAGAATTTAACGTTCTATGCCCCGCTTATATTTTCTGGCTCTATCAATGTGTAATCGAAAGGAAAATCTTGTTTCCGATCATGTTTCAGCTAGACTAATACTCATAATGAAAGAATATATTGATTTTTGTCATTCTACTCGTTTGCTTTGGAAACAAATTCCAGGAAGTCTAAGAACCAGACTATCTCATTCTGCGAACGAAATTGATTTAAGGCAATAAGACAACTTTTGTAGTTGAACTGATTGGTGATGACTCCTTCAAGAGCAATTAGGGTTTCTGTAACCACCAATTCGTATAAGAGTGATGCAATCAGTGAAAGAAAAAATGGCGATAAGTTAGAATCATTGCAACCTCCGTCATTTTGTTTATTTGTTTGTTATCAATCACTAATAGTAATCTGGAGGAGTTAGCCAGATTTAAAAGTCATTTCGTGCTTTTCTCTTGATGGGTACTAGGTCTTTAGATGCGACGAAATAAGATATGTGATTATAATGTGAAATACAACGAACAATGAAAATTTATAAACAAATAATAGTTTATTCAATAGTAAAAATTACATTATTATCAAGTTTTCTCCCGATTGGATATAATTCTTATCAACAATTATTTGTTTCAATTAACCCAAAAACTTCACCATAAAATTCTATTAATAACAAAACAATTATAAGTTTGCGGTAAACTACAATATATTGTTTTACCGTAAAATCCATAAATGAACTAATGAGTGGACCGCGTTATAAAAAGCGTTACTAAAATTCGTCAATGCGCCAACAATGGGCAAAAATTCTAAAAGGATGGCATATCGGTTTTAAAAGAACGAGAAGATTGGACTAGTATAGTTTATCTAAAGTAAGAATTCCCCTAAATATTCGTCTGGACCCGTGGGGGTGATTATGGTAATGAGATATAACTTTTTCGAGTAGGAGTGTGGGGTCACTGTTTAGGACAGGTCGGCAAGAGAAAGCGAATCTTTTTTTTCGGTCCTTGAGTGAAGAGAAGCTACCCTCCCAGAAATGGGCTATTCTTGTTTCCATAGCAGCAGACGGCCTCAGACTTTGTGGCGGGGAGAGTTCTTATCGTAGACAAACTATAGGTGTTTTAAGGACAAGGTGGTGTTAAGTTGATAAATAATAATCTTGAAATTTAAGTTGTTTTTTTTCAAATTCAATGAATTCAATGATGCGTATAATTAATCATGATAATCGACCCTGCTAATTTTCCTTTTTATAAGTACCTAATATACATATATGGATACACAATATAGGTGCCTAATATAGCTACTGTAGTTATAGCTTTTTATTGCCTTCTTAAGCTAATAAGTACCCTTTTTTAAAAATATCTGTATTCGTTTCCTGCCTTTATTGCCCTTATTGCGTAGCACTCTTCTGGTGAATGACCAGCCACGTTTTCGATAGGTAGATATTTTTGATACTCATTAGATGTTGCATTTTTTAAGGCTTTATTGTACTTCATTTCCGTGCATGTACCCCACTTGTGTACATTCCCGTAATTTCATTTTTCATTTGAAAAACAGTCAGTAAAATAGAAAGAGTGTTCTCCTGATAATCATTTAAAAGTAATATCGAAATATTGTTTGTAATGTAAACTGCATACTACCATACAAAAAATAAATTACTTCTCAGAAAGTTATTTTTTGAATATCGGTAGATTACTTAAAAAGTATATAAGGGCTACTTACGCTAAAGAAAAGATTTTAGTGAAGCTGCAATGCTTTTTGTTTTCAAAATGTGAGACACTTAAGAAACCATTATTATTAGTTGATACAAGGAAACTAAGCTTTATTAAATGCACACATATGCAAGCACAATATTTCTAGAACTATAGAGCGTAGTCTTATGTAAAATCAATTTGTTTTAAGCATGCAAAAAGAGTTTAACAAACAGCCTATTTTCTTTCTAATTTCACTAACAATTTAAAAGTTTGTGTCGAAACTTGGTTTTATCTTGACAGTTCAAATGGTGAATATATATTAATTATGTTTGGGGGTTTTATATTTGTACCGATAGATTAAATTTCAGCATGCCCTTTGACAGGCAGAAAAATTCTAAACAATTATTCAATCAAGAACAGCTACGTGAGATGGCGTAACCACATGCAAGTCAAAAATATAGTGATCTACTACATATCTGTAATTTTTAAGTGATTGATTACAGCCTACGTAGTATAAAAGAGAAAAAAATACTTTCCTGGTGATTAATATTATTTACAAAATAAGGTGAAGCAAGACTTATCCCATTTCCCTTATAAGGGTTTAAAAGTTATAGCATCCGTAAATGGGCATATTTTACTCTGTTCAGACTTTTTGAATCTCATGCATAAACTATCTCATGTATAATCTATATGCATAAACACTACAAAGCATGGAAATTTGATAATTGTTACGTTAAAAAATACTGATGAAAAGTAACTTATTAAAATCCAGTATAATATGTTTAATTTTAAAGGCCATTTTAATATAATAAGAAGCATATTTTTTGATTGACATAATTTTTATAAGCTCCATTCTTTCTCATTATAATCTTTCAAAAAGTATACAGACAACAGAGCACTTGGAGAGTCCTGAAGCTTATATATTTTTATATTGTCAGTTGCCCTTTTTCATGAATGGCAATTTAAACATATCTGAAGAGACGTTTCGCAAGTTTTTGACAATGGCCATAAAAATTGACTTCCTGGTTTCCGTCACAGTTGACGTGATTGCTAGCAGTGAGGATGACAAGGTAGTTTGAGTTCTAATTAGTACCAAAAGTGTTCTTTGGGATTTAGATAGGGGCTCTGTTAAAGCTAGTCTCGTCTTTGCACACACATATTAAATGTATCAAATGCGAATCGTAAAATCTTCAAATGGGAATTTTTTGTATAAATTTAAAGAAAATTCATACACGGAGAAAAACAAATCTTGTAAAACTACCATATTGTATGATAATGACATGACTAAAAAGCATAAAACCAAAATATATAGTATTTAAACTATTCATTTGGTAATTTTTCTGTTTATATGGTAATGCTTTACTGCAACTTCTGATATTCAAAATTATAGTTCTTATTAGTACTTATTTAGAAACCGAACCAAAATACCAAATATTAAACTATTCATTTGGTAATTTTTCCGTTTACATGGTGATGGTTTACTTTAAACTCTGTTTTCCAAAATTGTTGTTCTTATTACTACTCATTTAGTAAGAAATGTGAAACTGCAAAGTAAATTTAACGGAATAAAATGTGTGAAAGCCATGCTCTAAGGTATCATGAGGTAATTACCAAATTTTAACACATCTACCAAATGTTATCACATATTATAAAGTCTTATTTTTTCATTTTTGCCAATGCTCTACCAAAGCGCATCGGTTAAAATTTCCAAGCATTTTAGTTTCTCCATGCACCAAGAAACACCATATTCTAGTTATTTTGACCATACTTGTTTTCTCAGTCTAATTAATAAATAAACATCTGTAAAATAATATTGATGAATTTATTGTTACGAAACTAAACGCATGACTTATTACAGAAAAATTATGTCAGTAACACGTTAAAACTTCTGAAAAAAGGATAGTTTCTTAAAAATATTTAGAATTGAAGAATCAAAGATATTTAGTTGCGTGAAAAAAATGCCTCCGATAAATTCTGACCAATTAATAAAAAAATGAGAAAAAAATTAACTGTTTACTCTGAATCCAGTGGCAGTTATTCTTCTTATTTGTACACTATTTCAGCCGAGAAAAAAAAGAATAATCTGATCAATCAATTTTCCACTCGTCTAGAAATTACCAGAGTTAAATAAACAGTTGAATGAAGAGGAACAACTCAAAAGGAAATAATTTGCTTTCTTATCGAGAAGAAATGTCAGTTACAGCTGATACAAATGTCCTGACGAAGGACTACCAAAATTAAGACACACTTCAGAAATGAGTAATTGGAGATGTTATTATTTGCTTCCTCTATTAGAAAAATAAAAATTCAGTCGAAACGTTTTAGTAAAGAATGTTTTAAGAAACTCTTTCCTTATTAGTTCCTAAAAGGTAAACCGATTCTTAAAATTCTCTGCCCAACCGCTTAGCTTAACTAGTGTTCAATTCAACTAATTGTATTTTTAATACTTTTACAAGTTTTAGTAGGTTGAAATCTTTTTGTTATGTCATGGCTTCTTTTGAAAACTAATTCTTAAAATGTTCTGTCCAACTGCCAAGATAAACTATTGTCCAATTCAACTAATTGGATCTTTACCATTATATGTTATGGAAGGTTGAAACTTTTTTATTATTTCATAGTTTTCTTTTTCCTGAACTAATTTTCAAAAATTTCTGCACAACTGGCTAGCTTAACTAATGTTTAATTCGACTAATCGTATTCTCAGTATTTACTAGGTTGATATATTTTTGTTATTATTTTTCGTGAACTAATTCTCAAAATTTTCTAACCTTGCTCATTAGTGTTTTTACATATAGCTTAACTAGTGTCCATCAACTAATTGTGCTTTTAATATTTTTACATGTTCAGGTGAGTTGAAATACTTTTTGTTATTTTATGGTTTCTTTTGTGAACTAATCCTCAAAATTTTCTGCCCAACTGCCTCGCTTCACTTGTGTTCAATTTAACTAATTGTATTTCAAATAGTTATATACGTTATGGTAGGTTGAATTATTTTTGTTACTTCTTGTTTTTCTTGAACTAATTTTCAAAATTTTTTGCCCAACTGCTTAGCTTAACTACTGTTCAATTTGATTAATTGTATTTTTAATATTTTTGTATGTTGGGTTTTTTTTATTGTTTTTTTCTTCTTTATGTTATTGTGAGAAAAGTAAGGTTGCGTATACTCTTCGAAAGTTTTCGGAAAAATAACGGCTAAATAAAAATTTATTTAATTTTTTTAAAACAATTAAATAACAATTTATTATTTAATTTTACATTATTTCACCAAAAGAGTAAAATGACCATAAAAAAGATTGTATTCAATTTATTGACTAGGAAAAAAATTGGTTACTTACTCTTTTCACCAAATGCAGTGTGCCGGGATAGCCTGGTTGGTAGGGTGCTGGGCTCATGTCCAAGAGTTCGTGGGTTCGAACCCCGCCGGTCGAAGACTCCCCGTGCAGTAAAGTGACTGATGCACGTTAAATCTTACGATCTGTGGATGAATGAATGTGTGTATGAATGTGTGACGTATGGTGTGGCAAAGTCGAATTCTAGGCCATAGATGCACCACTGGAAAACAAGAGCAATCGCACCCCCTCTGCCTGAACAGGCATACGTCAGCAACAACCTAATGCGGTTAAACAACCGGGATTATATCTATGCCAACTAGGCTCACAGAAACTAGCACACGTTCTTCGAAAGCTGGGACAGCCATGTGATCAATATTGCGTATCCACATTTCTGTTTAACAACAACAGAGCAGCGTATGCTTTATAGTAATACTTGTGAGGTGAACCCCTTATGAAGCAACTTTGTTCCTTGCAGCTGAGTACATATTTTAGGCGAAAGGGCTAAATCTATTACTCTTAACCAGCTGAATAGGGTTTTTAATTTTCAGCTTTGACACTACAAAATTTTCTCAATTCTTTCAACATACGAGGTGCATCCAGTGTCATACATTCTTCAATTGATTACTCTGGGCATCTGGAATATTAAATTTGTATTTACTCATAGATAACAACACCACAAGATTGCTTAACCCCAAAAAGTGGAGAATTCCTAACGAAACGTTTATCGTATAGTAACAAACTCCAATATCTAGTTACAGTTCATTTTTATGATTTTGCAACATGATTGTTGTAAATTGTTTTAAAAATTTATAGTTTTAAATTTAGATATTTAATTTATAATTAACTAAGCTACATTCCACTGTTCATTTGGCAAAACATAACTCACCTATAGTCTAGTGGCAATGCCCATTACCTAACAAAACGCCTTTAGTATCGTAACAAACTCCAACATCTAGTTACGATTCACAGTTATGGTTTTACAACATGTTTGTTGTAAATTGTTTTAAAAACATATAGTTTTAAAGTTAGATATAATTTTTGACTATATCAGTTGTAAACGGTTTCAAATCCGTAAGGTTATGACTAAATGCTCTTACTGGTAATTTTTTCATGGTGATTCGGAGACATTATGATATTACGGGAATTTTAAATAAATTTCATTTTCCTTTCAAGATTTCATATCAAATATTAAACAGTAATATAATTTTATTGAAATGTTACAGAGTTAGTAACACAAACGGGATCATTTTTTATTGGTTTCATTACATCAATGCACATTCAAAGACTGAAAAAAATTATCCCTTTAAGAATAATAGCTTTCAAAACTTTATTTCCTGCGAGTAGCCTCTTCTACATTGAAGGATATATTTACGATAAATTTTCGTAGATATTGTAAGGATAGACGAAAATAAAATATATATATATCTTGAATATTATTACTTTTTGTATTGCTTGCATATCTTTGCTATCAATAAATTAAATTACTTTCAGCAAAATTTAAATTGAATTTACTAAAGTGAATTGTGGGAAATATATTTTTGTTATTGTTCAGCCTCAAGTAAGAATTTTACCAGGGAGGTCACTTGCTCCCTAAGCAATTTTTAAGACCCAAAGAGGTCATGGGATGACCTCACAAGAAATTCATAATTACGCTGCTGAAAAAAGTTAGAATTTTAATTGAAAGTATAATACTTTTGTTTCTTAGACATTGAATATTTTTTCCTTAAACATTTGAACCTTTTTACCTTACTTTTTGCAATGAAATTTAATAAAACATGACGATATTTATTTCTCTGATAATTAGTATATAAATTACTATAATATACTAGATATGTTTGTTTTAATGCACGCAATATATGCGTAAAAAAGATGTATAACATATGTACAATGCATGTATAACTTATGTATAATATATGTATAACATATGCATAAAACATGTATATCATATATAATCAATATATGTTTAACAATAGCTATAGACATTTTGTTTTCGCAGAGACAATAATTATAACCAGAAATTACATGCTTATTGGGGAAAAATAATCGGCACAAATAGTTAGTTCCTATAGCTTCCATTTGAGGATATTTTTGATTTATATTTTGGTGATTCCAGACATGAACTGTTTCATAATTGAACTTGTAGTTTATCTGTAGTTCATGATTCAAATGCGGATTTACAGCCCCTTAGCTAGCGTTGATCACTAATATGTGACATAAGGTCTTTGAGTTTCATACAAAGTTAAGTAACATCGCCGATTTTTATACATAGTTAGTGCTTTTATCTTAGATAGCAAAACAGTTCTTGTACTTATTACGGCAAAACGATCAAGAACATTGTAAACAAGTAGAAAAAACCTTAATTTGGAACTAAAAATAATGCACTGATCTCGGCAGCAACACGAAACAAAATTATCTGAACATAAAACAATTCTAATATGAATTTTTATTATTTTTGTGACGCGCATTTCTTGGACATATATTTCCAGTAGAGTTCCACAAAGAAAAAAATATATGAAATCCGTCATGTAGTAGCAGTCATACGTAGACAAGTTATTTTGTATTAATAATATTAATAATAATCAATAATGCTTCATTATTTTATTATAATAACTAAAACAATTACTAATTCTAATTCTTATTATTTTTGTGACAGACTTTATTATAACATGCTTCCTAAAAGTAAAGTTCTAGTATATTCCAATTAGGATAATGTCGCATTATCCCTTCAAAAATTTCTCATCAATCGTTGTAAATGAAAGTGATTAATATTCTGCATCATCATCTTAGAAAGTGCATCATAACTTAAGATGTGTATTTATTTCCCTAGTGGCTGCTTAATAACGCTTTCGAGTCTTCTAGCTTTAAGAAAATACTTTGCAATTTGCATCATTGTTATCGACGTGACTAATAAAAGTGCCATAGCATTTTAATCAATGTATGTTTCATAATTTTATTAAAAGAAAAAAGTATACTGCAACAGATATTTAATAACATTTAGACAGCTCTAGTAAACATGGATGACGGGACACTATGGAAACATGGATGAATGAATCAGTATTTCTTTTCTTTGAAATATCATTTATATTCGGACTATACAAAATAATTTTATCAATTTTAAGGTTTAAAGTTTCGTATTTCAAACTCTCATTAAATGTATTAATGGAAAATTTACGATGGTCTTATGGTTCTACTTGTTTTAAAATATTTATTCTAACTTAGATGGTTTTGATGTAAAGTCAAATTCCATTAATTTCATTTAGACTATATTTAAAGTTGTGTAAAAATTTAATTTACTTTTAAGTGTTGAGAGATATTGGTTTTTATGTGTCTTCTTTTAATATTTTGATGATTTTACAAATTCCTTTTTGAATTAAAATATGTTAAGATTTTTTTCTGAAGCATATTTATATGACTATATTATATTAACCATTTTAAGTATTTGACATTAAATATGTTAACTATCTTCTATAATATAAGTGCAGTATATCAAGTATTTTATATTAAGTGCAATAAGCATTTTACTTTAATCATAATACATTACTTAGCATTGAATTCATTATTTTAGTTTTCAAATGATATTATTTATTATCTCATTTTTTCAAAATTGAATTATAGCTATTATACTATCATAATAATACTCATTACTAAATAAAAATGTTTCATTTTTATCACTTTCTGTCATATAAAAATGTTTTAACTTCCTCAACAAGCATTAAATGTTTCGAATCCATTTTAACTGAAGCAAGATCAAATTAATTTTATGTCAAATTTCTTAAAGCACACACTGTTATTTTATAAAAATACATTTTTTAGAATAATAACATTTCCGCAATGTTAGTCGCATTACAGTTTTAAATACATTCTAACTTATATTTTTTCTTAAAATCGTCATTACCATAATGTGATGTTCTTGGCTTTTTTTTTTTTGCACTTATTCAAAATTTTCTTTTAATTTCATTACTTTAGAGAATCAGACGATTAAGTTTGCAAACATTTTTTTCAAACTAAATTTCAGGGATAAGAGTACATTCGTACTTTTCTGTTTCATCTGATCTAGAAAATGTGTAAAGTAATCCTAAAACTGTAACTACTTCTCGACTCATTTATTTGCCAACTGTCTCAGATATTACTCACGGCAAAATTTTATATTTAAATTGATGAGCATAAAAAGAGATTATTTCAATTTTGAAAAATATTGTTCAAAAAGCAAAAACTAATTTTTAAAAATAAAACTTATATTCATAATTTGTTTCCCTCTGGAAGGTTATATTATTTAAAAAAAAAGGCATATTGGACCTTATGAAGTCTACCTTGAAGTCACGAAATATACAAGAAAAGTATCCATTTGTGAGGAATCTAGCTACTTTTATCTATTTTCATAATATTATGACCCACAAACTAATATCGATGGAAAACTTTACTAAATATCATAGACAGAATATATATATATATATATATATGTGTATATATATATATATATATATGTGTGTAGATATATATGTGTATATATGTATATATATACACATA
>NC_092207.1:45292304-45294189 GCF_043381705.1 Parasteatoda tepidariorum | reverse complement strand
TAAAATACTTTCTTAATGATCTCAATAGTTTTTGTTTAAAGATATCAAATAGATTCTCTTTACCTTTAGGTATGCTAACAGAATGGAAATGGGAAGTTTATTATTACTTTAAAAACTTTATTTTCAATAATAAGGATAATTTAAATAAGAATAACAATTCAACAAATTTTTCTAATATTGTTCAATCAATTAAGCAACTTCAAAAAAATTTTGTAATTACTCCCATAGACAAAGCTAACAATAATTATGCTATATTCTGTAAAAAATTCTATGCTGAACTTTTAAATACGGAATTAAAAAATAGTAAAAATTTCGAACTTAGTAATTTCAATAATAATATTGTCATTAAAAAACTTTTAGCTTTTTACAAGAGATTAAAAATTAAAATTAGCAATATACAATTTCTTTACTTAATTATCGGTCCTAAATTTCATAAAATTCCAGTAAAATTTAGAACTATCACATGTGGGTATAATACTTATTTGACTTAACCTGGTACCATTTTCTCTAACTACTTAAATAAGATTATTAACAATATTACTAAAGAAGGTTTCTCTTGGATTATCACTAATAATCAACCGATTTTAGATTTCATTAAACATAATAAAATTAATTATATTGCGACTTTTGATTTCCAAGATCTTTTCAATAGCATTCCCTTTTCTAAACTAAAAGATGTCCATTTGAATTATTACTATGATTTTAAGAATATCCTTTGTTGCGATTTTGATTATTGGGAAATTCTGACTAATTTTTGTCTTTTAAGTAATTATCTTTACAATGGAAGGGATATTTTTCTTCAAATTAATGGAATATCACAAGGATCTAATTATTCATCTCTCTTAGCTAACTTATTTCTGCATTATTATGAAAAAAATTATACTCTTAGTATTAAATTTGCTTTTAGATATATTGATGACTTAATTATCTTTAATTTCCAAGATTTTACTATTTTATTGAGTGATATATACCCTGAGGAATTAATCTTACTTCGTAATCATGATGATAATATTAATTTCAACTTTTTGGATTTGGGTATTATAAAGGCTGAAAATATCTGCTTTGTTGATTTATACGATAAAAGAAATGATTTTAATTTTAATATTAATAAACTTATTACTTGGAAGTCTAATGTTTCTAGGAGCATCTATTTAAGTACCACTTTTAATGAAATGAACAGAATTAAACTAATATGTAGTAATATTTATTCATGCAAAAAACAAATCGATAAACTCCTTCAAAATTTGATAAAAAAAACTATGGATACCCAACTAATGTAAAAAAAGTTTAGATAAAATCATTGTATATTTTTGTGGATATATTTACTAAACATTTTTTTGTTAATTTTTATAATTTTCCCATGTGCAAATCCATTTCAGGTAAATCCATTGCCAAAATTATTTACTAAATAATTTCTTCGTTTATTTGCTTAATTTTTCCATGTGCGAATCCATTTCGGGAAAATCCGTGGTTAAAATTATTTACTAAAAATTCCTTTACTAAATAATTTCCTTTGTAAATCTATACAATTTTTCTATGTGCAAATCCATTTCGGGCAAATCTGTGTTAAAATATCTATTAAAATTCTTTTCTGTGGTAATTTATATAATTTTTCCATGCGCTAATCCATTTCTTGCAAATCCGAGGCAAAAATTATTTGCGAAACAGGCAATTTATGTATCTCTTTTCAATTTTATATTTTTTCTTAAATAAACATCGATTTTCTGAAACTATTCATATGCAATTTTTAAAATTATCCAGTATAATATTACCTTGCGCACATCCATTTCGAGCCCATCCTTGGTAACTAACAAATCAATGCACAGAATAACAAATCACTTCAGCAGTGCAGTAAGAACGACACTTTAAAACCCTCTTGTTACAC
>NC_092207.1:45231765-45291377 GCF_043381705.1 Parasteatoda tepidariorum | reverse complement strand
TATATATATGGTTAATTATAAGAATCACCAAAAACGCCCTAATAATTTGTTGATCAATTAAAATACCATTTTTTAAATACTATGTAAAACCTACATAGACACTTCGTTAAGAGTTAAATTGCTATTTGGTAATTATAATATTCCCTACAGTCAGTATGGAATATTATTTCATAAGAGATTTAATATGAAGGAATTTTCGCATACCTATATGAAGCTTCCTTGCTTTTTTTAAAATTGCTTTGCAAAAATATTAACTTAAATAAAACAATAAAATACCTTTAAGGATTAAGAAATTATTTGAATTAAAAAATAAATATTGTATTTGCTTAATTTTACAGTAAAAAAATAAGTTGATATTTTTTTTTCTCTTTTACAATAAGCATTAAAAATTTCAATATAGAACTTTTTCCCCTATGATTTGGAAATATTATAACAATCGACCAAAATAAAAAGACTGGAAAAATTTAAAATATTCATTATTTTATTTTACTTCTTATGATATGATGTTATTTAGCATCAGAGAAGAGAATAAACTTAAACAAGATTCAATAAGTTCATGATTTTTAAAGCATGAATGATTGTGTAAATTAAAGATACAAGTATTATTTGTAAAAAAAACTTGACATTTCATTTCAAGGAATAAAAATGTAAGCTTGTTATTTTTAATGACTGAACAATTTTCGTCTAACTTTTCAAAGTATTTCCCATTAGATATTTTATTTTAAACTGTATTGCTACAATTACAAAAAAAAACAGATTGAAAATAAAGAAAATTTTAAAATATAATGATGCAAAGAAAAATAGTTCCACTTCTGTTATTAAACAATATTTGTTTACTAGAAAATTTTTAATGCAAATTGCAAAAATATTTTATTTGTCATTATTTTTTTTATCTATTAGCTATTAATAGATATTTATTAATTGCAGGAAATTAAATTAGGTAGTTCTTTAAGAACTAATCATATCTATGATTAATATATATCTATGCATGATTTAATTTATTTCAGATGGTAATTTTTAGATACGTAGTTTGTGATTTGAATTAAGTGTAAGTGGGGAAAAAATTATATCACGCGTTCGAAATAAAGTATTCTATAAATTAAAAAAAAAAACATCTCCTACTTCCAAAGTTTAAAATAGACAAGTTTTTCACAAAATTAATATGAGTTTGCATGGGTTTCAATGCT
This sequence comes from Parasteatoda tepidariorum, assembly GCF_043381705.1. NCBI lineage: Eukaryota > Metazoa > Arthropoda > Arachnida > Araneae > Theridiidae > Parasteatoda > Parasteatoda tepidariorum. Next base: position 45,290,190 of record NC_092207.1, on the reverse strand, counting down.
TTATGCAAGAGTTTCAATACTTTAGGAGCCAGGTGTTTACCATTTTTCAGTCTTGGGGTCGGGGTTAAAACTTAAGTGATTTCTTTTGTTAAGCAGATGAAATATTCTACCATTCAAAATCTAGCTTTAACACAGCAGGACATTTTAAGTTTCATTTAAAGATATTTTACTGATTTTCGTCGTTGCCTAGAGTAAATTTCCTCACGGTATTGTTTTAAATCTTGCTAGAATCTTGTTCCCTACTTTTGATGACTAAATCACGTATTGAACTCTTTATTAGCTAAATATTTGTAGAAATATCAAAATGTGAGAAACCTTTTTTTTTCACAATAAGAAATGATTACTATTTCACAAGTTGACAAAATTTTGTTTAAAAAAATAATTAAATTTCATTAAAGGATTAAAGTATTAATGTCTATGAGTAAATTATGATACTGAGAGCTGAAACTATAGCATGAAAACATAAATTTAAAAAAATGTTTGTGGATAATTTCTTTATTTCAAGAGATGAATTAGAATTGTTAAAATGCAACTTTGATACAACATTTATGTATTGGAAATCGTATATTTTAGTATATTTTATATTCATGCACAGCATAAAGATTTAATAAAATTTCACCAGTCTCACTTTTAATTTCTTCAGTGTCACGCCCTTTCTTTTCCTGTACTCACCTGTAAAAGAATAAAATGTTTATGATTACATGCTTACGCTACTTACACAAAGAAATCAATACTACTGTGAATCAGTAGAGAACACTAATTGCGCGTAAATAATGTACAAAATATATCGAAACTATATAAAATAAGTCAGCAATGATCTCAATATTTTTAGGAACATACAGCATATATCATCATATAACCCATTGGAGCTTCAAAATCCCCAAAAATACACACATTCTAAAATTTTAATTAAAGCCAAACATTAAAAGCTTTGTTATATGTCGTTGAAAATATTTATGAAATAATAGAAACATGCAAATGACTTCTTTGCAAAATAAATAAATTAAGAAGAAAGAAGAACTGTGTATTAAAGAAGGAAGATTGATCATAAAATAATGACCAGGAAAAAAATATCAACTTTTAATTAGTTCCATAGATGATTTTCAACTTCAAATATGCTACTTAATAGTTATGATGCTTGGGAAGTCAAATTACAAAGACTGAGAAGCCCCCAAGGAATACTATGACCTGTTCAATGCCAAGCAGAAAGATTATTAGTGGGACTTATAAACCACATTGTTACATAAAAAGAAAATATATTATTTCATGTACATGTATTTGAACTCATGCCTTAGGAAAGGTGCATACACCTTGTCAGTAAACTAAATGACTCTCAAATTGTTGCACCCAAGTATAAAATTTATTTTTACGAAACAAAGTATTGCATTTGTAAGATTGACATTCAAAATCTTGAGAAATATGACGAATGAAATTAAAATAAACTTTCAGTTAAATGCATTGTTTTATCCTCTGTATTACTCACGAATAGAATTTGTCAGAAATCTCTTCCATAAGCAGTATGTATAGGTAGATTATTGTTTGTATCTTTTCTCTGAGATATTATTTCAAAACATTTTTTTTTCAAGGTGAAGATCCTCTAGGAAAATTCTACGAAAATTTGCTTGCAACGTATCACTCACCCAAAGAACAACACAGGGAGAAAAACTTATCTTTACAAAAAGTTTCACTTTTGCTTTAATTTATTTATTGTCTAGAACTAATAAGTAACTATCACATTTGTTTTGATTGTGATTATATAGTACTTAAGTCTCCTTTTGCAACTGCCTGAGAACAATGAAGCATACACTATCAATTTTGACGTTTCTCAAATTTCTCAAGAAATACTTAGAGAATCATTTTACAACTTTAAATGAGTTTAGATCAAGCAATTCCTCATCTTCTTCAATAAGGCGTAAAGCTTTCAGGGGTTTAAGGCAGTGTCAAATATTTAGGAACGAAAAAGGTGTTTTGAACAATCTATGCCAGAAAATGTAGTAGTAAGCTTGTAATTTGTGTCGATTACTTTAATTATTATATGCAATAACTGAGTAGAGTTTTGTAAGTCTAACTTAAATATTTATGGAGATATGGAGATTTCTATTAGATATACTTTTACTTTTACTAGAGTTTTCGTTTGAACCATTCGAAGACTCTTTACTATCTACTGCGTTCTAAACTATCACTTTATGTAACATTCTGCATGTATAAAATATATGATGCAGAGACTTAACTTGTTTCCTTTTTTTGAATTATATAAGATTGGGTGGTAAGAATGAATGGTTTCCATGTTACTGACGACATTATAATCTATTCTAAAGCCTATAAGTAAAAGAGATAAATTATCCGTCAGGATTTTGAGATATAAAACTATGAAAACATGCATTTTGAAAATCCAAATGTTAAGACCTTACATTTTTCAAGAATAATATATCATTTTTATTTATTTGCATCCTCGAAAAGAAGTAATGATTCTTTTCACTTCCGAGTAAATTGTTATTTAGTTGCAACCGTCAAAAGTACAAATACAGCTTCATATGTTGTCTTGTGGACAGTCATGAACATTAAATTCTGAAAGTCTCTCTACATAGAGAAGAATACAACGCACATTGTAAAAAATTCGCGATAAGGTATGGAATACCGGCACTTGGAATGCATCACCCGTAAAATATTATACCGTTATTTTTATATTAATATATATTTAATTATAATATTTATTTTATAATTGATTTAACTATTTTACGGTAATTATTATGGTCTTTGCAACTAACTCCAGAAATCTTGTTATCAAGACTTTTGGAGGACTCTAATCTTTGCACTAGGACTGTATGCATAGACACGACAACAACAACAACAACAACGGTAACTATTGCTGTGAAAATTACGGTATGTCGGCAGTTTTGTTCAGTAACATGTTCTGAAAAAAAATGGATTTTACAGTATAAACTGCCGGAGTAATTAAGTACTCTTAAAAATGCTCCAATAGCCGATGAAATCCGTTTAATCAGAGATGATTTCTCGGAAAAACTAACTTTTACCAATTATTTATTATTCTTTTTATTATTATACTGTATGCATTTTGTATAATTGTTGACGAAAAAAATGTAATTATGAGGCGTACATCATTTTATACCATATTAAATTGTATGTAATTTTTTATTGAGAAATTCAATTGTTTTTATCTAGCAAAAACCGCGAAAAATTAAAATTATTTATTTTTAAAATAGTAATTTCGTGACAATGAAGAAATATTTAAATGGGGCAATTAATCCGTGAATAAGGTTAATATATTAATCAAACTTGATTAACACAAACATAGCGAGCGTAAGAGTTCATTCATATATTTCCATTGATAACTTGCTGATATTTTGTTGAATTGATGAAATACGATGTTTCTTTGTAAATTTAATAAAGGGATTTTAATATAATATTACATTAAACTAATATACCAAGTTTTAACAAAGCATGTTTCTGATAGAATGTGCTTATACTTCTGCTTTTTTTTAACTTCATTTTTTAGTTAATTCATTCGATAGTTGATTCAACTTCAATAATATGCATTAGTATGTATATATTTGGAGTAATTAGTTTATATACTTATAAAATATATATTTTTAAAATTAAGCAAGAAGAACTTAAATGAGACATAAGCTTTATAAGACATTAGCATCATTTAACATCAGATAATGATCTGAAACGGTGTTTTGATGTTTCAAAACACTACAAAGTGGACAGATTTGCTGAACAAGTGAAAAATATATAAGCATCTAAAAATATATAAATACTTTATATATCGTCTTGCACTTAAAGTATCTTATATTATATATCGTTGTTTGATCTGAATATGAGATTTTTCATTAATTTTTAATTAATTTCGTCGCGTGTGTTATTCAAAACTATTAAATTAATTATTTAATTTAATTTTTTTTTATTTTTCAAAATCATATTCTTTTGCAACCACGTAGATTATTTTTCAATCATAAACTGATCTATTTTGCTTATTTATATTCGTACTTTCAATTTTCTTAATATTTTCATTTTTAAACTATTGCCATTTTTTTAATAAAAAAAGAGTTCAAAAGCGATAGCTAATTTGTTCAAAATTAAATCTTGTTGAGGATTAACATCGTAGTTATGTTTTACAATTACTCGTTGAAAAACGTCTTACTAGTCGTATTCATTGAATACACCTTTTTCTCGAAGAATTTTTTCGTATCTTTTTCTTAAAAAGACAAATTATTTTTAATATTTTTATTGTTTTTTGTTAGTTCTTACACAAAGCAAAACTTATTACTGCAGCACAAAATACTTCAACAGTTTGCTATAACTACGCTGAAAGAAATATGGTCAAAACTACCATTATATGGCATCAGTTTCCGTATTTCTGACTCAAAAGCTCAGTAATTGTTACCGTAGCGCTAAGTATTAATTTTTGTAAAATGAACAATAAAATATAATTTTATAATCTGTGATCAAACTAGGTAAATGTGGTAGTTTTTTGTGATACGACAGGAGAAGCATTTATTCGGTTAAATTTACTTACTTTTTTTTAATTTTTAAATGGATGTAATAAGAAATATAATTCTGAAAATCAAAATTTCCCGTAAACGTTTACTATATAAAAAGAAAAATTACCAAATGTACGGTTTATGCCATATATTTTGGTTTTTAATACCAAAATTATGTTGTTTTTCTGTACCAGAAATGTCAATACTAAACAGTATGGTTATTTGACCGGAAATTCTTCTCCAAGCACAATTCTATTTTGCCATTTAAAATTAATCTCCCTCATTAACTTTAAGAAATTAGCCCTTTTAAAAAGTAATGTCAAGAGAACTTGTTTAAAAATTTTTCAAATTATTTCTTAACTTCAGCATCATTCGTGGCATATTGTTTTAGCATAATTTGTATTCTGAAAAATGCCTTGATATTCCTTATTTCAATAAAAATGGGACAAAAGTTTTTTTTTCTTTTAAAAAAATTGTTTTTTTCTACTGAAGGTTTTTTTTTCTACTAAAATTGGATATATGGTATATTTAAATTATTTTACATTAATAATTATTTTTTTGCTGCTGTTAATGCGCTGATTGAACCGTTTTTTATATACACACTTCATCAGAAGAAATCATGAGTGTTTATTGTTACTAGTTCCATTGACTCGTTTTAATAATTAATTTAATCGTAGAATTGAAAGCTGCTTGGAGGAAACATTTATTGAAGAAGGACTAAACAAAACCATTAGCGGAAGTAAAAAAAAATAAAATAATGACCGAATAATATAAACTAGTTCAAAGATGAGAGAGTTAGGTGATGGAAAAACAAAGTGATGAGAGAATATTTTTTTTTTAAATTTTCAGATTAAAAGAGAGTGAGAGTTAAGTGAATTATTGCGAAAACTGTGACAATTGAACAGCTTAGCGTAAGAAGAAGGGAAATAGCGTTCTCAGAGGTGTTTATCTATTGGGAAAAACAACATAGGGTAGTCGCAATAATAACATGGCTGTGTTTAATGTAACACAGGTGTCTTTGCTTTCACATAATACGTAATATTTATTTTAACAAAAAAGATCCATATTGATTTTAAGTATTTTCGCCAGACTTTTTACTTGAAATTAGATAGTTGTAAATAAAATTAGGTAAATAATTATTAGCCCCACCTTCTAACAAAATATAAAAAAATAGTTCGGATACCACTTTCTTTTCTTGTTACCCTGATTATTATTATTATCCGCAATTGTTATTTTAGTTCATAATTTTTCAACATTTTTATGTTCATCGCCCATATTTTTAAGGCACAGACATTCCTCCGCTCCTCACTGTAATTTGACTTTTCTTGTCTTTTTCTCTTCCTTTTTTATTTCTTAATCATATTTAATATAATACTGTTGAAGTCAATCGTTAATTTACCAATCGTTAATTTCTTTCGCCAATGTATTGCTATTAAGAATTATTTTCATAAATTTTCATGAAGCGGTTTGTATCGATTCAAATCCCATGAATCACCATGAAATATTAATAATAATTTAAATATTACTGCTTTAAAAATTGCTATGAATATTTTTTATAGTTCTTTAAAAAAATGTGGAGCGATATATAAAAAAATCAGTGATTTAGAGCAGTAATGGGGTAACCTCTAAAATGCTGATACAAACGCATTTCAAATTTAATTAAGTTATTTAAATTTTAGAAGAAAACTTTCAAGATATACAATGGCAGCTTAATGGCAGTTCCTTTGAGAAAAATATACAATGGCAGTTTAAATGCATTGAATTTCTCAAAAGAATAATTTTCATATTGTTTTTCTCCAATAAAAAAAATAAAAGGTATTTGATTAAGTAAAAATCGTTGATTTCAGTTTTATTTTCAAAAGAGATTAAGGAGGATAAAATCTGTACACTTTGGGTAGAAATCAGCCAAAAATGCTTTTGTCTTTAAATTTTGAGGCATTTTCCTTTAAAAAAAAGTAAGCCAAACACAAAAGGAAGAAGGATGTTTCAGCATATTTTTGATTCGTATTGTATCGATTATTAATTTATTTTATTTTATGTTTCATAATCGTCGTTGAACAGCTGATTCAATTTTGAGTTTACGACTACCAAAGTTAGTTGTTCCTTTTCGTAGCCGTATAATTCTGCCAGGGAATTCTTGGATCAAGTAGTGTGAGAAATTTGCCTGAGTGGAGGACTTTCTTACTGTACTAACACACATTTACGTTACCTAAAGAGGAAAACCACGAAAACATCTCAGTGTCAGTCTGACTTTCAGGAGACTCTAACCCATGATCCATCTACCATTGAGGATATTTCACACCAGCTCTCTGGTCGGTGCGAACCGGTTTCAAACTTCGTATCAACCAGCCATCACTGGTATTCGAACCCGGTTGCACCTCATTGGGAGGTGATCACTTAATCCTCTGAGCCATCACGGCTCATTATTGTTTTGTTGCAGAAATGGGGAAGCAATACGCTGATCTCTTGCAAAGCATATAGTTTGTTTATGGTTATCTTAAATAACTCCAACTGTTGTTCAGTGAGATTTTTTTTGGCAACTTTATTTTTAACGTCACCAGACATATATCTTCCTAGCACACCAATATATGACCAAATTTCATTTGAATTTTTGTCTACCCATATTTTGAGTGTCAGGGATCCAAGTATCTAAAAAAAATACTTGTTATTCAGAAAAAAAAAGCGTGTTTCTGTCTGATTACGTAATTTAATTCCACAGATTTCCAAGTATATTTCAGGTTACCACCTCTTACTACGTCACCGCCTCCTAGACCAACTTAATGAATCTAGTGAATTTTGGTTCGAATCTTTCCAGCAAACAACAAACACCTCCCTCACACATTTTCCCCTCCATATTACTTTTAAATCTGTGCATTTTTCTTAAGAAGGAATAGAGTATATGCTGTTTCTATTTTTTATACATGAGGGCTCGAAATTCTGCTATCATTATATTTTTCGGAGCTATTTTGATACATTGTCACTCAATTTTTAGAAACCTTTTTTTACAGTGCATAAATAAAAACGCATTCGAACAATTCTGCCACAAACCAGACTTAGTACAAATAATACGGCTGGTCCAATCGTATATTAGAATGGTCACAGTACAAAATAAAACACGTTTAAGGAACTTTTGTTCTTGTTTAATTTTATTGTTAGAAAAATCAATTATTATAATAATTTAACAGCACTGCATAAGGTAATTTTTCTGCCATTTTTATAAATTTAAAACAATTATTGAAAAAACAACGAATCATTAAAAATTGATAAAATCTATTTTTATATGATTTTGTAGTACATTTCCCTCTAAATATGTTTCTACAACTACGATTCATATAATTTAATATTGTTTTTCCGTACAATCAATAAGCTTTCTTCATATGTTTTCCACTGACATATAACAATATATATATATATATATATATATTTTTACTCAACCACTTTGTTTTGCCGTTTCTAATAAAACCTTCTCATGTGTATTGTTAGAGCTTATTTATTTTGTTTTGTTCCTATTATTTTTTTCACTTCAATGAATCAAAGTTTTGTTAGAACGTTTTTTTTATCTGCCTGAATCACGAAAATTTTGCAAACGCTACGAAATCAGATAAGCTCCAAATTTTGTGTGTAACATTAAACTCATCTACAATTGGCTTGCTTCCAATAAATAAAATATAACGCAAAATAAATTGAAAAAATTTTTTTTTCTTCTGAAAATTGTTGGTAGTTTATCATCACAAAAAAATTGAGAGAGTTTGTGGATATTTTATTGAGCAACGTTTTGAAATTGATTCATTCCGTAATTTTTAATTTATTCTCTTAAAATTGTTTACATATTTTACTCAGTAAAATAAAGTCAGTGTCCTTTTTAATACTTCTTTTCATTTTTTAAAATAATATGTTGCGTAATATGGAATTAATTTTTTTTACAGTTTTATTTTAAGATAAGAATGTTAGTGTTTGTTGTTAGTAAAGAAGCTGATAATGTTTTGGACTGTAATTTATTTTCAAAAACAGAAGAAAATTAAATCAATACGTTGCGTATAGAAATAGAATAGAAACAAAATGTTAGAAATAGAATTCAATCAAAATTACTGTTTTGTTTCTCTATACTGTTGAAAATTTCTCGGAAAAAATGGTTAAATAACAGTTTATCGAATGGTTATTTTACCATATTTATTCAAAACAGTCAAATAACCATAAATAAAATGGTAATCAAACTGTTCAGATTGAGAAAACTGTTCATTAACTGCTGTTTATTAACTGCTTTCACCTTATACAGTTAAACAACCAGAATTTTATCGCACCAACTAGAGCCACCTAATGAAGCCACTTAGTTTTTTGCAACTGCGTACATATCATAGACGAGCGGGCTAACCTATCAATCTCATGACCGTCGGAACTGGAGTTCGAGTCCTAGTGTTGACACCACAATATTTCCCCCTTTCCCTTCATCACGTGACGAATTTCCAGTGTCCGACACTCTCCAATGACCATTACCATACGAAAAGCCGAGCTCGTATGTATAGTTAAATAATATTTCTTTCTACGCTTTTGAAAAATACTACTAGTTGTAAATTGTTAAAAAATCGTAAAGGAAAAAAAATGTTCTTTACCGTAAAATTTACGGTTAATCGGATGGACAGACAGCTGCCAGTAATTTTACCAAAATTTTGGAATAAAAATTTCGGCAGTGTATAAGGTGACCTATAGTCGAGTCCCTGGTCGATTCTTACACTGTAAATATGTTCGTCTTGAGCAACTTGGAAATTCAGAAAAAAAACTTAACTTTATTTTTTTATTCATCAATTTGAAGAAAAAACAATCTGCTGCATAAATGTATTATCTTTTTTTGTAAAATATTTGCCTTGAAATATAATTTAAAATAACATTATTAAGTAACATTAACATGTCTTTATTTCTCTGTCAAATACAGTCCCGCTGATCATAAGGAAACGGTTCTCAGTAGAACACTGTAGTCAAGCGTCACTGGCTGCGTGACCAATTTGATCAGCCTGCGTAAGGACTAAGGGTGTTGCGGTATCAGTCCTCGTTAAACTGTTCTACCATATAGTGCATGATGTTATATCATGGGTAAGTCAAAGCAGGACAGCCTTCTCCTCTGAAGAGTAAGAATCAAAAATGTGACAGCATGTTTGCGAATCTTCCAAGATAGTCGCCAAGAAACCATTGCGTAGCTCTAGTGTGACGCAAATAAACTGCTGCTACTACATCTTAGAAAAAGAAAATAAAAAATATCATGTTTATGTAATGAGTACAGGTAATCAGGAAAAATTTTACTTTTAGCATTTAACTTCATTAGCACTAAAATTTTAGTTTACGTTTAAATAATTACCTAATTTTGCGAAAACTAAAAATATAAACTAATAAAGTTTAGAACTAAAATTGAAGTTTTGTAATGTTACCGTAACTATTTACTTAAGCACAATATTTTTCCATGTAACATTAGTATTCATATAAAATAGGTTACATAAAGAAGAAAGCATTTCAGTTCCTTTCGCTGTCATAGAATACACATAAACTTGTATGCTATGATTTTAATTTTTTAACTTTATTTTATTGAGCAAATGAATTCAAGCAATGAATTTTACTTTATTTATTGTGCAAATGAAAACAAAATTTATAAATTAAATAATATAATCCATTTTTAATACATAAAACATTAATACATATATTTGTATTCACAAAACAGATGAAAATTTTGTTTATCGCGTTGGCAGCTAGAACTCGAACTAACCGAACTGATCGAAAAATAAAAATAAAATCAGTTTTGCGTAATGAAATGTCCACAAAATTAAATAAACTATGTGCTATATTTTCTTTTAATTAGGAATATTAATTAATGCTGAATGTATACTAATTTAGACTTAGATTTTAGTTCTATTTGTCTTGATTACCTTCACAGGTGAGAGTATTAACGGAATCACTTTTTAACGAAATCACGGAATCAACCGAGATCAACAAAAAATACATTAAAAAAATATATGCAGTTAATTCTGGGGGGAGATATTTTAACCTTAACTGGACTGTGTTTCCGAAATACTGAATTTTTTTGTGCGTATATTGTGAAAATTCATTGCTCTGTATGTATGTAATGAACGTACATTGTCAATAATGTATTTGTGAAAATTCACTGTTCATTATGTGCATTGTGAAAATTCATTGTCCATTATAGGATATGAAAATTAATTGTTTATTGAGTATAACATGAAAATCAATCGTATATATTGTACATTACGAAAATTCATTGTTCATCACTTAGATCGTGAAAATTCAGTCGCCAGGTATTTATGCCATTAATGATGAATGAAAGTTGCTTATTTATCTAATCTGAATTTTTTGTTTTAACTCTGTAATACTATTTTCGTTTTATTTACTTTGTTACAGTGTTTTCTTTTTTCTTCAAATTTTTAAACAATTTATCTGTCCATGATAAAATAAAGGCCTTAAAGCGCTTTTGTCTCCATAAATATGAAACTTAAAATTGCGAATTATTCATAGTTACTTTTCGAATTTTCTTTTAAAATTAGTATACAGCTAGATTAAAATTGACTAGTATACAATTAGAAACTAGGCAATTAAAAAGAAGCAGCGAAAACAGTTGACAGGTTTCGCGAGACAGAAAGCAGGGTTGGCGAGGGGCTATTGCATTTATATAAAGCAATTATTTATCAATAACCAAAAAATACAAATTGTAACATTTCTATATCTTACAATTGAAAGGTTTTAATTTTTTAAAAACATTTCATCAGTTTTTTTTAAGCATAACCACATTTTATCGAAAGGAATCATGATAATATTTTAACTAAGCTGTGGTATCTCTTAATATAGATTATTTTACAGAGATTGAATATTTAAAAATGATCCTTAGAGACATGTGGAAAACGAATTCTTAAGACTTTCACTTAAGCAGATTAATATTAAAATTTTCTTTTAATGAAATGTTCATGCTTTCGCGGATATGCATGGATGATGCCGCATTAAATACGACGTAGTGTTAATAATTCAACTTGTAATCTTCGACTCAAGAGTAGAAAGAAAGATCATCCTGCAAAATATTAATATGAAACCGCGTTGAAGGAAAATATTTTGAAATGATTAAATGTCTTGGCTTTTGCGCAAAGCTTAAAAGAGCAAATATTTAATTTAAGACAAATACAGAATTTCTAAAACATGATAATATNTACGTATGTATGTATGTATGAATTCTTTATTTTGATTAAAAGTTTAAATTTCATATTATGTTTTAAATAATTAAAAGATATAAATACAATAAAGATCTGGATAGAAGTATTTTTAATTTTAAAAATATTATTAAAAACTAAGAAAAAAGTCAAGTAAAAGAAAAGTAAAAATACTTTGGTTTTTTTGATAAATATCATAAATTTATTAGTTTTGATAATTCAAATATTTAAAAAAAACGCAATAAGAAATTCAAAGGTTTCAGAATAAGAAATTTCGGCGTAATTACCATATTTTTAAATAAAATTCTGCAAATGCTTTCTAAATGCTCTCAAATGTTCTTATATTAATAATCTTGTAAAATTTTAATTTTATCTTTAAGTCTGGTTATATAATGGAAATGGGCAGTCATTGCTTTGAAAAGGTTAGTCTTAATATTAAAAGGAATATAATAATTGTAATAAAACCACTAAATAAATTGTTTGAAACTTATCCACTCATTAATCGACTTCAAAAGATTTTTGAAGTAATCCCCATTAACAAAACTGACAATTCTTATGTTCTATTCGATCAAAATGCTGAACTTTTAAATAAAGAATTAAAAAAATTGGTAAAAATTTCCAGTTTAGCAATTTAAATAATAATATTATTATTAAAAAAATTAGCTTTTATGAGATGTTAAAAATTAAAATTTATAATGCACAATTTTCATACCAAATTATCAGTCTCAAATTACATAAAATACCTATCAAATTTAGAAAAATCACTTTCAGGCCTAAAACTTACAAACTACTTAAATAAATTTTTTAACAATATTATTAAAAAATTTGTTTTACGTAATTACCAATTATCAACCTAATTAAGATTTTACTAAACACAACAAAATTAAATCGATTTTGACCAGGATCTCTTTAATAGAATTCCGCTTTCGAACCTAAAAGATGTTCTTTTGAGTATGTACAATGACTAGAAAATATGCTATGATTAGGAAAATAAACCCAATTGTGAATTTTATTACTTTAAAATTTTATATAATTATGCGTTTTTCTTATAATTATTTTTATAAGGGAAGCATTTTTTATTCATAATTATGGAATATTACAAATAATCTAATTTTTCGTCACCCTTGCCAAACATGTTTTTACACTATTTCGAAACAAATATGCTCTAAATACTCTATACTTTGTTACTCAATACTATTTTTTTGGATTTATTGATGATTTGATTATCTTTAATTTTAAAAATTATATAATTATGTCGAATAATATTTACCCCAAGAAATTAGTATGCTTCGTAATCATGACGATATTACAAATTTAATTTTTTTCCTGCTTTAAGCATTACATTTACCTGCATCTGCTCAGATTGCTGAAGTCTGTATGATCTACATTTTTAACATATAAGATAAAAGGAATTATTTTAAGTTTTTTTTAATATATAATAATTTTTAATAACTAATTGCACAAATTTTTAATGTTTCGATAGTTATTTATTTAAATACTATTTATAATTAAAAAAATAAAATTTAAAGAATTTGTTATAATATTTATATACTCAAAAATAGACAAAGTTTTCCAAAATTGTATTAAAAACGTCGGATATCCAAAAAATCTGCAAAAAATCATTTTGATAATTGTGTATTTAAAATAAGTAACGAAATTTACTTTTGTACAAATCTTTTAGTTATCTAAATTCGGACAAATCTGTGGTTAAATCCAATTCAGTTAATAATTTTGAATTTTTTTTTCAAAATTACAAACAAATTTAAATTTTAAAGTTCGATTACAATATTGAACGGAGCACACTACATTAAAAAAAGAATATTTACAAATATTAATTGAATACTTAGTTACAAAAGGCATGATATTTTCCAATAGATTAACATAAAGGAAATATAATGATTTCCTACATGAAGGGATAACTTATACGTATTTTTGAAATCTTTTACTTCATTAAAATTAATAAGCCTCATTTTAAGTATTTTAAACTAGTTAAACATTCTTCTTGCTGAATCAAATTTTAACTTTATACAAACTGACAGTTAATTTCAATATACAATCAAATATTTTACTTTCTAAAAATTTCGATTTGCTGATTTTTTCCATCTAGTTTGAAAAACAATCTGAATTTAATTAATCTTTATGTGTCAGTATTTTTATGATTATAACCTATACAATGGCTTCCCTGTTTAAGTATTAAAAAAAAGAAAAGCAAATAATAATAATAATAAAACAACAAAAAAACTCAAAAGAGTTTCCTTTAAAAATTTCTTTGTCTTAATATTTTGCATCATTTTGATAACTGGCATTGAAATGCATCATACAGAGTTGGTATAAACCATCAATAACAGTTACGAATAACTATTACGAATGCAAAGCAGTTATAGGAATACCTCGCAAAAACGGAATATTTCACATGATTTAATCATTTTAAAAAAACAGCATTGTGTCACATTTACTTTAGTTACTGTATCCTTTCCGTATTACTTAGTTCATCTACTAATAAATGTCACGGTGAAATTTACTGTAAATAAATACTAATGTGAAAATATTTCTTATAAATGAAAGTTTAAGGTAGCTTTAATCGTCATGGAAGCAACATATTTAGTTTTTTCTTCAATGAATGTATGCACTATTTTGATTCTTAAGAAAGTTCAAAAATTAACTGAAATTGTCTATACGTAGACAGATTGAAGACAACTTTTTTTGACATTTCATGCTAAGGAATTTCAATATCTCTAAATGATAACAATATAAAATATAATATTGATTTCCTATCTAAGCAGATTGTAATTTTTTAGAGTTCTTTCTTTTGTATGGTCCTAGTAATGAAATATTCCTTAGGAAATTGGAAAAAAGTTCAAAATTTTGTCTTAGTTTTTATTTTAATACATTCTCTAAGACAACTCACGCTAAAATTTTAAAGAAATCACAATTATCCTTTTTATTGCTTAACTGTTTAAAAGCTCCTATTTTGGAACAAGTTAGAAAAAGTAAATAATCAATATAACAGCAACATTTAACATAGTTCTATTACTTGAGGCCTACCCATGATAATAAATAATTAAAGAAACAAAAAAAAATTCACCGGTACTTATCCCTTTTCGGGAGGAGTTAAAAACCTACTTATATAGTACCTATACTCGGAGCCTTGGTACCTATATAAATACCTATTTTAGTATGTTTGGTACCCATTTTTGAACGACAACAACTCTAGTACATCTAACTAAAATTAATGAAGCATCAGTAGCTTCAATAATTGAATGGAAATTTTTTACGATCCCTGAAATAACTAAATTTTTTATTCCATTATTTTTGCTTTCTTAGTACGTAACATTGTCAATTACCTAAAATTTTAAATTCAATTTTTTTAAACGCGTTTCTAAAAGCATGCCTATAAATGAATGACTACTGCGGTTTCATACTGTTTAGAAATACTAATTTGGTGAAGCAGTCATCCCATTTAATCGAAACTGGTCAATGAGATCACTTGAAAAAACAAATAAAAATTATTAATAACTAAAATTGATGATTGAAAATATTTGATGATGGATGATTGAAAATATTTAATAAAACGGATTCGTTTGAATTTAATTTAAAACATTGCCTAAAGTTAAGCTAGGAAGAAAAGTTCGTTTCTTAAACGTCTCAACTGTGCGAACTAAAGAAAATTTTTAATTTGGTTTTAGGATTAGGAGTTAAATTTGTTCCATGCACAATCTGTCTAAAATTTAAGATCCTAGAATGGAGATCCTAGATCCTAGAATGGAATCCTAGATGAAGAGAGACAGAACAAGTAGAGAGACAAAATCTTCATTTTATTTGTTTAGATGATATACTTATTAATTATTATATTTATCCAGAAAGTAATTTGGAGAAAGGAGCTGAGAGATTTAATAGAAAAAGAAATAGCATTTAAAAGTAAATGAAGAATCATTTTTGAGAAATTGAAATTGAATTTTAACTCCCTATTTTACATAGTCAGTTTCTGGCTTTATTAAGCAAAGCCTCTTTAAAATCACAGGCAGATGGTGCAATTACTGCTGGAATTTCAAATACAATGAGATAAAGAATCAATAGAATTCTCACTTCGCAATTGAATCTAACGAAACTAACTTTCTGTGAACTAAATCTTAAACTTCTCCAAGAAATTACAAATTACTTTTAAAGACTGAATTGTAATCTATTATGATATGAGTTTGAATATTTTCATATGAATCTTTAGAGATGTTGAAACTAGTGAAGTAAATGAGTTGAAAGACTTAAGTATTGCGACGATTGCTTTGAATCGGATAAAAGTTACTTAAATTCCGAACAATCCCTATTTAAATATTTCGTAATAAAATGGTATTTAATCGGTAATTAAATACGAATTTTTATTCTCACTCGTTTTACCGTTTAATGAATAGATAACCTTTACTTTTCTAAAAGGTTGAAATGTTCTTTCAAAAAATTTCAATCAATTGAAGATTTTAGGAAGTAATTTAAGCAATTAGACAGTACTAATTTTGTTTATTCTAGTTTCCTCGGATTTATAAACATAAATAAACGGAATATTTATTTGTAAAATTTAATATAATGTGTACAACTATTTGTAAAATTTAAGTTAACGTGTTAGTTATAAGCGAAATATGCATCGAATTATTGAATGGTTTAGAAAATGAATGAACAAAATACTGTAATAACCTTAATTTTTTTTTCAAACTTTACGTTACCTAAGCTATGAAAATTAGCAGTAAAAAACTATATATAAACCATATAGACCTATATGCAAATGAATAAATAAATTAATAAATCTTTTCCTATATTTTATTATTAGCTTCTTTAATTTTATTTTCGTGACTAGAAACGTAACACGGCATTGCCCGATTTTAGTTGGATTAACTGTTTTCGATTGAGAGCTTACAAACCCATTTTCAGCCAATGGTTCAGATGAAACCGTCATATTAACGTAACGACATTAGATTGATCATTATTTTTCCTAACCATTCCGAAAATTATACTGGAGAGCAATTTTTTGTCACCATTTATACTATTATTTTATCTTGTTTAATTCAAGTTTGAGAAGCTGATATCTGAAACTAGTTTTGATCTTAAAGCTAAACTTTTTAAAGAAATTTTGAGTCTATTTCTCGTCGAAATGTACAAGTTTAAAAACGTTGTAGATAACAAGGGGTTGTGCTAATATTAAGAAAAACATCTAGGTGAGTTAGGGCATGACAGAGAAGCACTGCTAGCGGAGCATGGCGACTTTTCTGGACACGTTTTTAATCCTAATGATGATTCTTGACTCCTCTTGAAGTGTGCCAAAGTAACATTTACACAACCCACTTTTATATATAACATTTTTGAACTTGTACATTTCAATAAAAATTAGACTAAAACTCTAATTTTTTTAATAAATATTGTTGAAGCGAATGAATGTTTTCAATCATGCAATATCTCGTCACATCAGTTCCTTGGGATTATTAATTTAATGTATTGCAATGCTTAGCCTATACAATAATATAGATTTAGTGTTCACTGTTAGAAAATTCATGGAAGAAATGGTTAAATAACAATTTATTGCATGGCTATTTTACCATATTTAATCAACAAAGTCAAATAACCATAAATGAAATGGTAATCAAACTGTTAAGTTTAAGAAAAACTGTTTATTTACTGGTTTCACCTAATACGGTTAAACAATCAGAATTTTATCGCACCAACTAGAACCACCTAATGAAGCTACTTAGTTCTTCGCTACTGTGTACATATCATAGCCGAACGGGCTCATCTGTCAGTCTCATGACCCTCAGAACTGGAGTTCGAGTCCTAGTGTTGACACTACAATATTTTCTCCATTCCGTTCAACACGTGAAGAATTCCCAGTGTCCGGCACTCTCCAATGACCATTAACTTACGAAAAGCCGAGCTTCTATGTCTAATTAAAAAATTATTACGTTTTTAAAAAATGCGAGTTGTAAATGATTATAATATCATAAAGGAAAAAAAAAATTTCTTTTCCGTAAATTTTATGGTTTATCGGATGGACAGACAGCTGCCAGTTATATTACTGTAATTTTAGAAGGAAAATTTTAACAGTGTATACTTAGTATATACAATAACTTAGTATATAAAATATTCAATAATATAGTTTTAATTTAACATGAATTGAAACTCATTCTTTTCATATACATAAACATGGAAAAATATTATTATACATATTTAAATTATATTCATTTAAGTATAATTTCATACATTCAAATTTCCGTAATTAATTTTAAATTAAAAACTTACATTTTGTTCTAAATTTTTTTAATTAAATTTAAGGTTGGTTTAAGCCTTTAATTTACTCTCAAAATGCACTTTAAAATATCTTTTATTTTACTTTTTGGTCGCTTGCAAAATCAAATATTTTTGCTCGTTATTTTTGCTTAAGGTAATTTCATGTTAACTCGTTATCAAAATGTAACTGACCACAGGTATGGTTACTAATATAAGTAATTATTTTATTTATTAAAGTTCATCCATATTATCTATAAACATTTTCTATTTAAGCCGCAGGTTGTTTAGACTGGTGGACAGGCAGTGAAATTTAATTTTCGCTGCCAAAAAGAATTTTGTAGAGAAAATTTTTGTTTTTAAGTATCCTTGGATTAGGAAAGTGAACTTTATTTTGTTATTAATAATAAGAACAATAAAATTCAGATAAAGGAACACTAGAAAAATAATCGATAATTAAAATATGTTGAAAAAATATATAATGAATAAATAATAAAATATATAATAATGTTGAAAAATTATATAATAAAAAATTATATAAAACAAACTTTAACAATTAATATTTTTATGAAAATTGATAAATTTCATATTAATGAACTTTTAATATAGATATGAAGAGAGGCTTTTTAATAAATATTATTAATAATGGGGGATTTTGCCTATTTTTAAATTTTTGAATCAAACCTTAATTTTTGAAAAGGCTACAAAAAAGCTTCACATATTTCCAGTCGAATGAAAGTAATGTATATTTGACATATGTACTTTAAATGAAGCAAAAATAATAACCACTAATATTTGCTAATCTGGCTAAAATATCAATATTCATAATTCATGCCAACTTCATGGCGAACGTTTTTAATAGCTTATTTTTCAGGCAAATTACTCATTCATGTCTTATTAATTAAAGTTTAATAAAATACCATTTACTTTTTATACATCAAAATAACATTATCATAAAATTTATATTTAATTTCCTGTAAATATTCATTTATAATGTTTATTTTAATCATAAAAGCATAACTCAATATTCCAAAATCTTTTTAGACTAACTAAAAAAAACTTTGGAAAATTGCATTAAATGCGGATAAGCATTTATTTCACTTATTATTTATTTAATAGCAAAGCGAAGATCACTATCGTATTCCTTGAACATTTTACTAGAAAAAAAAATTGGTGGCCATGGTCAATAAGCTCCTGGAATGCTAGTTTCACAGAATTGTCGACATTATTCTTTTTCGTATAAAAAATTGCCTGAATTGAGGACAAAAAGTAGAGGACATGGTTTAGTAGGTATGGAGTATGATCAAGAAGTTCAAATTCCTGTAGTTATGTGTCAGACATTTGTGTAATGTGTGAGCTAGCACTATAGTGCAATAAGATGATAGCACTGATGACCAAGTAAGGATGCTTTCCTCGAAGTATTTCCCTTACTTCATTCAGTTGGTTTAACTATAGTTCATCAGACAATGTCAGAGATGGGTCTGTCTCAACTATTTTACAGTTATTTACTTTTGATTCTGGGTAGTCATGTGGCTATTTTTTGAATCAAATTTGTCTGTAGGGAATGAAGCAGACTGATGTAATGTTGTACCGAAAGCACTCCGTATCAAATTATTGCAAAAAGTATTAGCACTCAGAGCATCAGCACTCAAAATTTTACGGAGCGAAAACTCTGATATACCATAATTTTTGCAGTTATATTTCTTAAAAAAGCATTGAATCACAATAATTAATTAAATATTGTTCTAAAATAACGGTACGAAATTTTACAGTGAAAATTCATTTTATTACAAGGAAGTGTGTGAATGCTGCACTCAGGGTACCTTAGCTGAAATTGAATCCGGATTTTTTTGCTGTGTTCTTAGTTTTTTACGTAGTGATACAATCAAAAACAAAATGCTTTGCCTGATCTGGAAAGCTAGAGTTGTGTGACTTTCTAATAGTACTCCATATTAGTGTTTCGTAATACTGTAGATTTATATCCATTTCCTTTTCATCACAATAATTTTTTTAAATATCTGTAAAGCTTACGGTGATTTTTTAAATAGTTGAAATTTGTAATTTAAAAAAATAGAGTTCTATAATATTATTCCACAGTCAAATAAATTGCAGCTAAAGTGAATTACACTTCCATTAACAAATTTCAATCTTCACGACCCGATATTCATGAGTTATATTCTATTTTCAATAGATGTTGTTCTTAGTTTATTCTGTGTATGACACTTAAGTGCAATTAGAAAACCAAATCATGAATAACACGGAATAACATTTTCTGTTTATGATTATGTAAAAAGATACTATACCATGTGCTATACTTTTCATCCAATACCATGTAATGCTTTTGAAAGTACCAGCTATTCAGTTAAGCTTTCGATCACACATGGACAAAGACGTACTTTCTAGGGAATAGATTGATTTTCGACAGTCTAGCGAAGAAAGATTGGGATTAATTAGCTACACAGACAGATGCTTTCTCATCATAGTAAATATAATGCATCTTCTTTTACAGTAGGTACAAAAACTGAAAATCCAGACACCATGTTTCTATGTTATACAAGTGCAATCAGTTCAATTTAAAAAATTTTCTCTGCATAAGTAATTTAAGAAATTATCTTTCCCCCTTGATATAAATATGAAAGTAAACGTTGCTTAATAAATATAAGAAAAATTTCGAGTATGTTTGAGAAACATAAGTTAATTGACATGATTTTATTTGGTTTAATAAATTATCGAAAATCATCAGGATAGTGTATGTTGCAATTTTTTTTTGGTACGCATTATAAACAGTTTTAAAAAAAGGGAAACGATCGTATATGTTTTTTAATTTTTTTTCCTCTAAAAATGTAAAAACAATTATTTTACTGCTTGAAATATCCACAATTATTATCAGAAAGATAAATCAATTCCTTATTTAATCCAAATTAAAGCAATAATTGCAATTGTAAAAAATTTTGATTCTCATAAAAACTACGATTTTTATAATTAATAAAGAAATTGATGTATGGAAACTTTGGAGCGTGCTCCAATTACTCTAAAATTTTCAGATATCATTCAAGAATTATCATTAGAGAAAGAAAGGATCTTATCATTAAAAAAGGAAGAAAAAACGATAGATAGGTAGACTGACTTTAGAAAAAAAAACACAATTGTCTTTATAAACTTAAAAAATACTTAAGAGAAGCATAATATAATACAATAGTGAATAGTGAACGTTATTTTTAAGTTTAATGAAGCAATTGATCAGCAAGGAAAAAAATGGTTTCTATTATCAAGTTTAATAAAACACATTTTTCTTAAATTTTTATTGTTATACGAATGTTTATTTAAGTTTGTTGTAATGTTAACATCATTACCTATTTAATTTAATCATTTAATCTAAATACATTTCATATGCTCGTATTTTATTTTTAGTGTGATTGATTGACAATTGCATGATTTTTCGTTGATTATATTTACTTGTATTCACACATAAATATGCTTGTATGTCCCATCATGTATTTATATGTTAACTAGGCCTCCAAAACAAAATGAGCTATGCAGCTTTTTTTAGACAATATTTCCTTTACTAAAGCAGAAAGGTTAAATTGCTAACACATATAAGAAACATTTAATGCATTTTTTTCTAATTCGAATCCCAATTACCTATTCATGAGATCCCTGGGAATGCGACCATCGCTTGAGCGAGTCCAGCACGATCATCCTTGCAATCGACAGAAGCAAGAACTCTTCAATTACTTGTGAATAAGCGATTCCTGCGGGAATCAGTGATTTCTTGTTTCATTAACACATTCGTGGTTGTTGGTACGTTCATATAAACTGTAATTCTCTCTAAAGGTTTCAACATATCTTGTACATTCTACTGACTACGTCAATAAATGAAAAGTAGAATCGATACCTCTCTATAATTTACACACATCCTAGGCAATCTTACTTATATCTTCCTTTAAATAAATACATCTTGGTTTTGTGTAAATGGCGCAATATACATATTTAACGCCATTTTGTTAAAATGTAATGGCAACTAAGAATCTCGTTATGTCAAGCACACCAAAATTCCAATAATTCCTTCTAACTCCTTAAATTATATTTTAAAGATTTCTATCAGTGCTTAGGCGCTGTGTTTGAAAGATGTTAAAAACAATTATAAAATAAATTAATATGTCTGCCTGGAAGGTCTTTTGTTTTAATATCTTCATAAAAATGCCACAAACGCCGAAAATCTCTGCACTACATCCTCGCGAAGAACGTAAGGATGTAAACTTAATTTAAGACAAAGCGGAAAAGAATGATCGACATCTAGTAAGCGCATTGCTTCGATGAATGCGATGTCTCAACAAAGTCATTTAACTGAATCAAAAGTTTTGAAAGTTATTGGCTGGTTCGAGGAGAGCCAAACACAGGCCGAAGTAGCAGAAGCCATTAGAGTTTCAGTAAGTATTATTTCCAGGATCTGGAACTGTTTTTGGTGACTGGGAATGCAGGCCGAAGAGCAGGACAAGGTCAAAGACGTGCAACAACGCCCAATGAAGACCGTTATTTAATACTAATGACTCGGAGAAGCTGAAGTAATAACGCCTCTCGTCGTCAAAAACAAATTCGGTTGGCTTCTGGCACACCAGTTTCGGCACAAACTGTACGAAACCACTTTCACGCCTTAGGTCTGTATGCTCGCCGACCAATGGTGTGTGTCATGTTAACAGCAAGGCACTGTCACACCCGCAGGGAGTGAGCAACAGAGCAGGTCACTGGCGCAGAAATGAATGGCACAATATTTTTTTCTCTTGCGAATCCCGTTTTGCTTATTTTCGTCTGGAGGGATGGTGGCACAAGAAACAATCCTGCCCTCGTGCATGAAAGTGTAAGATTTGTCGGTGGGGGAGTGATGGTCTATGCTGTCATCTCCATTGATGGACTCACCGATCTCCATATCATTCGAAATGGAGCTTTGATAGGTCACCGATATAGGTCTGAGATCCTGAGACTTATTGTAGTCCCTTACTCTGCAGCAATTAGAGATGACTTTTTGTTAGTGGATAGGTCACATCATGATGAATGATTTCGTTTTGGAACGATTCCTTGGTGAATGATCTTCTTTTACAGGAAAGAATCATACAAATGGATTGGCAATGGATACAAGCGTGTTTTCCGGACATTAACCCAAGCGTGCATGTTTGAATCATTTTAGGCAGACTAATTACTGGACGCCTACCACCTTCGCAATCTCTCTAAGAGCTCTTCTGGAGAGGTGAGACAAAATGCAACGTCCCCTCATAAATAACCTCATTTACTCGATGCCTCAAATGTGTTCAAAGTTGTTGTATGAGACTACTGAGAACGATTTTTTCTAAGGAAATATCTTTTTTTTATTCGTTTTACTTATATAAGTAAAAAATGTAATTTTTTGTTTTCTACCTTTGTACCCAAAGGCCCAATTAAATGCATTAAACAACAGTAAAAAAAACGCATTTTTTCTGCCAAACAAGTGTCATTTTTAACTCATATAGCTCACTGCGTCGGTCGATAATGTATCAATTATTGAAACAATTCTCCAGGGGTAAAATCAATCCATTACCTCAATATCTTGTAATTGTTTTGAGCAGTTTATGTAGATAAATAGATATAGAAAGATATCATTGATATTTTGCTAACGTCTATAGATTTATCCTGTGCACGTCTGTTGACAAAGATTGCAGTCTTTTTTTGATGTACAATTTTGCATTCAATAAATCTACCTCTGAAAATCAGAAACTATTGCTCCTCAATTTTAAAATTTTCTAAAAGCAGAACTATTCATTATCATGCTGGTAGAAACTTTAAAAAAAAATAGTTAAATAAAAATGTATTTACCATTCAAACAAAACAGTCAAATAATCACAAATAAGATGGTTTTCAAACCGTTAACTGTAAGAAAAGCCAGTTACTAGCGCTTTAATCTAATACGGTGAAACAACCAGAATTTTTTCGTACCAATTAGGCCCACCTATCGAAGTCACTTAGTTCCTTACTGATTTGTTAGTATTATTGCCGAGATTACCTGTCAATCCACAGCCAACAGAACTGGTGTTCGATTTCCAGAGTTGACAATACAATATTTGATCCATTCCCTTCAACACATGAAGAGTTTTGAAAGGAATGCACTCTCATTTATGACCCTGGAAAATTAAAATACGATTCTTTCATTCACTCATAAATGACAACACGTTAAAGTTTCTAAACTATCTACATTGTTTAGCTAATTCTCTTTTTTACGGTTTTGAATCCATGCTAGTTGTAAATTTTTAAGACACCGTATAGTTTTGTATTCATGGTTTCTTAACCACACAAGTTGTAAGGAGTTTTAAAACCGTTAAGGTAAAAATTGTTCTTTACTGTTAAGCTCACGGTTATTTTTATGGACAGACTGCTTCTAGTTAGTTAACTATAGTTTTTGAATGAAAATTCTAACAACAATGCAGTTATAAACGAAAAGCGAAAGGATTTTCTAAATCTAAGTAAAAATTCCCAAACAAAGTAAAACCTAAATACCGCCTATGTTTTATGCTCTTTATATGCTGTTCGACATTTTTTTATGGCTGATTCACCGAAACGTCTTCATTTAATGCTGCCTCATTAAGAACACGTATTAGATCTCGATGAAAGCGCAGCCGACGTTTTCTCATTGTCACGAAAGGTAATCATCTGCATTTCACTTCTGATGTTCTCATAAAACACAAGATAAGTACTGAGGATAAGAGACATATAATGACATAAAACAAAAAAAATCGTAATTTCGGTTTTTTTTTCTGGAACCTCTCGAGGTTAAGTAGCAATTTTAGCTTGTTGAATTGTTCCATCTTTCATGTAGTGTTAAAATAGATATATTTTTGTACATTATTCTAAATATATGCGGGTCTATAATAGGTATTTTAGAAATTTGGTTTTGTTTTAATTCTGTGTAAGAAAATACCAGTTATAGAAAAAAAGTAATAATTGAAAAAACAAGCTATGCATGATAGAAATGACATTTGGGTCTCTCACAACATTAATATTTAAAAACAACTGTAGGATTTAGAGATGAGTTGTAAAATTCGTCTTGATCGAAATGACCGCAGCCACTGTTGCCCCATTAAGAATCCATATTAGATCTCGAGGAAAGTGCAGCCGACGTTTTCTCATTGTCACAAAAGGTAATCATCTAAATTTTGTTTCTAAAGTTCTCATAAAACACAAGATAATTACTAAAGATAAGAGACAAATAATGACACAAAACTTTAAAAAAAAACTTTCAATTTACTTTTTTAAAAACACTCGAAATTTATTAGTAATTTTAGATCTTCCACTTAAAGATGAAATAAATCTATTTATTTTGTAAATTATTATAGCAATACTTGGTTTTGTTATAAGTATTTAAGAAATTTTATTTTGATTTGATTCTGTGTAAGAAATTAATAGAGTTTCAGATTTAAAAAAAGTTATGCAGCAAGAAACAGGGGCTGCATGACAGAGACGACAAATCGTTCACCCAAAGCGTTTGAATTTAAGAAAAGTAATAGGATTAAGAAAATACGATGAAAAATTACTTTCGAATTTGTATTGGTTGTAGCGATCCTAACCAGGCAAACAAAATTGGACAACGATACCAAGCAGATGTGTTAGTCCATTTAAAATGTTTCCCTTAAAATTTCTTTTTCCTTATTGTACTAGCATACTCAAGCTGAGAACTTTTCAGCTTATTTCAAATTCTCTGAAAATTATAAACATATTTCATTAAAATGAAATTTATTTTGTTACGTTCTTAATATCTTTTTTTTTATTTTTTATTTTTCCAAGTCTTAATTTGTTCTTGGGCTTAAAAATCACATTAAATTATACATTGAAATTAATAACGTACCGTGATTTAAATTTTTAATTATATTAAAAACAAATAAACTTACAATTCCCTTTTCGTAATGTATCTAATTAACGATCACTTATTAATTTTAGTAACGGTAAGCATGCATTCAATGTTTTGTTTATAAGTAGATTTTTTTATAATATTTGCATCCAGTTTTTCAAGTAACTTTATAGTTTACAATTTTATTTAAAGAAGTATTTTATATTTAAAGTTGGTTGTTTCAAATATTTGCTAACTATTACATGAAAAAAAGAACAATATCACTTATTTTTCTTCTTAATGATCATGAGACCGAAACACTTCATCAGCTTACAAAAACAGCGATGCATCTGAAAAAAATGCGAACTTCATCAAGATAAAAGCAACTTTCTTTCAAAAACGACTGTATCTCACATTTTTAGACATTGTGTCATTTCATATTATAAAAATAGTATATTCAAAGTAAGTATTATAATTCAAAGTAAACATAGAATTTCGCAATGCTGTTTCAAACATGTTTTGACATATAATTATTGTTTGTAGTAAAAGGGATGAAACTTGCTTTTTTTTATCTCAATTAAATAACATGTTAAACAATATCAAATAAATAATCCCAAAAAATTGAGGCGGTAAGATATTACCAGATTAAAAATCGCATTCGCTTCAGAAATTTATAAATCGAAAAAAACTGTTGACATATTTCAGAAATAGGCACCCATTTTCAAGACGAAAAGAAACAGAAGTAATTTGAAGTATAAAACATAAAGTTGACAACGAAAAATGGAAAAATAAAGGTGACATATAAAAATTTGAAAAAAAAACCGCTGTTACCGAGAAAGAAAAAAAGCATTTAAAACAGAACAAGAAAAAAATCAGCGGCCAAGAGGGACAAATTAGGGTAGGATGCATTTCCATACGCTATGTAGAGATAGTGAGCAACAAATATCGTTAACAAAAGATTCAGCATTCATATAAATGAAACAGAATTCCAGAGCATCAAGATGAGCTGATGAGATATCACCAGACGTCTGACAAATTTTGAAAACATGCGCCTATTTTTGAGAACTTGAAGCATGTCTACTGTTAACTGTTATTAACTACTTATATATATTTGAATTGAATGAAGCTTTTAATCAGTTAAAGTTTAGAAATAATTTCCTGGGGAAACTTCATGAATCAATGCATTTTTATTAAAATCTTAATTTTTACACAAATAGCAAAATAAGATTGTAAAGTTATATAACAGTAATAACAATGTTAATTAGTTTCGATATGAATAGTACCATGAAATATTGTATCAGCTTTTTCGAAATAATTCCAATAAAATTTTTTATACAGATATTCTGTTAAATTCTATACAGTTGTATTATTGAATGTAATTAATTGTTTTAATAAATGCATTAAAATTAAATGTTTATCAGGACTATCGCAATAAAATACAACAATTATATTTCATATTTTTAAGAATTTAGCCTCGTTCGGATGGTAAAAGATTATGTGTGTTTGAAATATATGATCTTCTATAGAATGCATAAATCAAGCAAATTTAAGAAATAAATGAGAATACTTCAAAACGCAACTCTAAATCTTTTGACCTAATGATCATTCCATAAATTACTGAAGCACAATCTCAATGATTGGAAAGACCTACTTAAGATAGGTTGAATACTTTTCTTAACACCTAATTAAAATACTAAATACGTGGAATCCTCATTTATGGAGGATCATAGGAATGACGAAGATCTCAAATTAGTCTATTTTTCAAATGTTACTAATGAGTTATGAAATATTTGTAAATTAGGTTTGAACATGTCTTTCTTGCAAAACTATATTTTTAAAACCATTCATTTTTCAACCTTTCATTTTTAAAA
Organism: Parasteatoda tepidariorum; assembly: GCF_043381705.1. Classification (NCBI taxonomy): domain Eukaryota; kingdom Metazoa; phylum Arthropoda; class Arachnida; order Araneae; family Theridiidae; genus Parasteatoda; species Parasteatoda tepidariorum. The sequence goes on along the minus strand of NC_092207.1, from coordinate 45,262,502 downwards.
CCATTTTCGATTAGAGTATGCATACAAATTATTTTACATAAAAAAATTTAAATACTTTTTAACTCTTTAAGTATGCATTCAAGGAAAGTAAAAACTGTATGAATTAAATGTATTATTAAATAGTGTTTACTTTTAAGCTAACATCAAGGTGCTGAAAGTGTTGCTAAATAATTGTATAGCTATAAGGGCAATTCATAATGACATACCGTGTTATCTACATGGAATTGCAGTGTGAAGCATTAAAATTGACTGGTAGAAGACCATATCACCATTTAATACCATACCTCCATTTATTTCTGTTCAATTTTTAAATTACTTATTCCAACTTCTATGATATATAGGTATGATTGTGCGCGCGTTCTACCTGTTAAATATTATTTTGTTATCTCCTTATAGAATTTCTTTCATACCGGACCAGAGTTTTGAAGGTGTTAACGAAGGCTGGGAATTTGTTTAATTTTGTACACGGGCGTACATAGGTAAATAGGAAATATTAGAAACGTATGCTTTTAAAAAGCTAAATTTTTGTTTTATCAAACTTTAAAAGTGATTATTATTCATTTTTATAGTTTTCGGTAAGTAAATTGTAAGCTTATAAACGTAATGTATGTTTATTCTTTTTCCTTATATGCCTATCTTTCTCTTTACAGTTTTTTGTCTTCTAAAATTGAATCATATACGATTTCTTGAAAGCAAATAAATAATTAAAATGCACGTATAAAAAAAATTGGTAAAATTACCGTAGTATATGATAACGACATTTCAGGAAATAAAAATCTTTATTCTTCAAATTAAACTAAAATATACAGTACTTAAATCATTTGTTTTGTAATTTTTTTCGCTTATATAGTAACGTTTTTCGGAAATTCTACTTTTCAAAATGATAATTTTTATTACCACAGATTTAACAATACAACCAAATCGGAAAAGTAAATTTAAACGAATAAATGATTCCTATGCCATGCTCTAAGATATCATGATGAAATTATTATATTTTACCACATTTTATCACATATTGTAAACCCTATTTTATTATCAGTTTTACCAGAATCATTACTAAAGCATTTATAAAAATTGCCGAGCTTTTTGGTGTTTCTGAAGAGCCAGAAACGTGCTAACTATATTCTGGTAGTTTTTATTATACTTTTTTTCAGTACATAAAGTATTAATATTTCATTAAATTATGATCATTCTCAACTATTTTGTGCATTTGCGATAGAAAGACGGCATTATTTATTGCTTACCATAGTTATGGAAATATCCACTTAATTTAACTGTCATACATGTTAACTGTCAGCAGAGTTATTTATTTTTTCATCTGAAAATAGCTAATCAGCAGTAAGAAGAAAAAAGTCACAGTTTTTAAGGGAAATAATAACCGTAGTATCTTATAAGTTGAAATAAACTTACTGGTTGAATTCTTTTTAAGCGAAATTGATGTTTCAATTAATGTCCTATTTCTTTTTAATGGACTTAAATATGGATATGAAAAAATTGAAAAGTTATAATGTGGAGAAAAATTCATTTTTTCTAACTCTTATCCCTTGCTAAGTGTAAAGTTCATTTGAAAAAAAAATTGCCTTGATATTTGGATTGTTATAAAGTTCGGATTATACATTTTTATTTATTTATTACAAAACCATTTGTATTAAAAATAAAATAAAATAAGAATTTTTTTAATATTTTTATTGGTATTAGAATGTCGAATTTCTCCTTTCTTTTCTATTTTATGAGTAAACCAATATTGAAATTTACTTACATTTATTTTTTCATGTTTCTTTTAATTATTTTAAATTTTTACATTGTTCTTGCCAATTTGGAATAGAGCTTTATTGAAAAATGGTTTTTATACCAAAATTAAGTAAATATATATATAAATTAAATAAATGGCAGACTAGGTTATAAGGCTTCATGTTTCGCGATAATTGCATTCATCATCAGACGTTGGTTCACTGTTAAAGAGTTAATTTGAAAAAAAATTGATATCTTATTAAAAAAATAGATTGTAATGATGAACATAGTTACAGATTATCTTTATTATAATTTTTTATTCAGTAAATTTTGAAATAAGAATTTTGTAAAAATTGTGAAGAATTTTACTGAAAGCTTATGGGATATAAAAAAAAAGAATTTTGTGCAATTTTTTTCATTTTATGTGTAATCATTTGATTTTATAATTTTATCAAGAGCAGTGTATAATTAATTAGCACATGGTGTTAAATTTGATGTCAAATCACTTGAAAAGAAAAACCATTGTAGTGGTACAATGTGAGTATGAGAAACGTTGCAAAGTCATATTTTGAGAAAGCTTATTTCATTCTTTCATATTTTTTCACTACAAACTACCATCATCTATCACTACTTTCTCTACCATCATCTCCACTTTGAATTTTAGAACGATTGTTTGAAATAAACTTTAAGGGGGATTTATCTTTTGAAAATTTTGAGTCAGTACTTCCCTTTAAAGTACTTATTCAATGTTTCTGACTTGAATATATCCCCTTTAACGAATTCATTGAAATGCATGCTTTTTGCCCAAACTACGTATAAATGTATTGCACTTATTTCAAATGCATATCTTTAAAATACAGAAGTTACGCGTTATTCTATAATGATATTGCTTTGGAAGGAAATAAAAAAGAAAAAAATTAAAAATTCATATTTCAGCCAATGGTAAATAACTAAAAATGTTATTTTAACTTATAATTTTAGGCCAATTTCTTTATATATGCCTTCTATATTACTAATCTAATTCATTTGTTTTCATTTTAATTACTCTATTTTATTTTTAGAAATTTCAGATTACTGCTTTCCCACACAGTGATATAACTGTTTAAAAATTATCTAACTTCTATGAATTAAATATGATGCATGAAATTTACTTTTTTAAATAAAGATATTTTGTTTAAACTATTTGCATCCCGTAGTAACTACTGAGAAATCCAGATTTTTGCTAATGTCTCCGACATTTCACAATGCACCTAGCTCATTAGAAAATCCTCCAATATTTTATATTCAGATTGGTAATTTTAGATTTATTGTAACCAGATAATATTCTTTTTTGTTTCATAGAAAACTTACAAAGTATTAGTCATTTTGTACTGAAATGGCCTAGGCTTGTTGCTATTAGCATTGACCTCAGCTTCCACTTTGTATAAAGAGGTATAGTGAATCAACTCAATATTTATTGCTATAATTGACAAAGAAATGAAAGGATACTATAAGTAAACTATTATATTAATTGTCATGGGAAAAATATAAACAATAAAATTTTCGAATAAAAACTAAAAAAAAAAAGAGTTTTATATTTCTATATTAACCTTTGAAATTTTTGGTTCGATGCAAAATTTATAAAATTCAAAAGAAACCCTTAACAGTTCCGTAACATTGTTGCATGAATAATAACTATTAAACAATGAATCTCAGTCATGTTAAATTCACCGATTTTAATTCAAATCTTTGAATTGAATATCAATAGTTTCTGCTAATGGCCTATTTAACTTACTAAAACTCAAGTGTATTCCTTTTGTTTAAGCTTAAGTAAAAGTTGAGCTTTTACTTCCCATGGCTTAGTTCAAACTGCTTGAAATTAATTAGTCTATTTAAGCAATTGATTATATACTAGTTATTCAATGGGGAAACAAAAGGTGCTTCGATTAAGTATTTTGAATTAAAGTGATTATAAATTTGATTATTTTAAACTAATTTATAATTCAACTGTTTATTGATGTTTATTATCATTTTCATTAATCATACTGTGGGTACTTACAAAATATTTTTCGATAAAAGCTGTCTATTAATTTTATTATCTGACTATTTATTCATTTGTTTAAATATTACTCAACCTTGCTTAGAACTTGAGATAACTTTAGGCAAAAACTATTATTTTTTTGGAAAAAATAATAGTTTTTGCCAAAAAAATAATAGTTGGAAAAAAATAGCAGTTGCGGCCTGCCTATTTCATCATTCTAGTTTCCATCGTTTAGTTTTCATTTTAGGTGCCAAAGTTAGTAATCTCTCACACTGCACTTCGATGAGGTTTTGAGTTTATGAAACATTTTCATCATATATGCGAGAGTTCACGTTTCCTCAAAATCGTGTGATTTCGTTTCGAGATAATTCTCAAAATTAATGAAATAAAACTCTAAGATTTCTAAATCGTCAAACGAGAGAGTTTCATTTCTGAGAGTTTGTTTAATTTGGTGCATATAACATTTAGATATGAAAAATATGATTTTTCAAGAAAATAAAATATTTAACGAAGATTCCTTTTCTCCTGATCGACGAATTTTTGAAAGTATACCTTCAACCCTTCATAATTCCGTGAGAATTATAAATCCATATACTTTCCACCAACTTTATTAGCTTTTAAATGTCGAGAAAATTTATTTTCTCGCCTATGATTTTCTCGGTCATATATTGATAACTTCAGAAAATGCAAATGAATACCAAAGTAGGACTTTTTTCACATGAACATGAGCAATAGTAAAGGTTTGTGTGAGGCCAAGAAGAAAGTGGGGAGCCAAAACTGAGGAGGCATTATATATATATATATATANTATATATATATATATATATAAGCACAGACACAAAGTTTATGGCCAATTCTCAATCAAATTTGGAAAGTCTCACCAACCATCTAAGTAAAACAATTCGTTTAAAATTCAAATAATTTTATGCAGTAAGTTTCCTATAAGAAAAATGGCCCTTTAAAGGGTAAAAATGTACAAATTCTTTGCCATGGAAAGAAATAATTTTACCATCCAAAGTTTGGAATTAAATTATTACCATCATAAGGAAAGTAATTAAGTAATTCCCCTTTGTATGATAACCTTATTTAAGCATTTGAGACAAGGCTCAGATTCATCAATTTGGTTAAGAAAAGGTTTCAATAATATATGATAGCTTAGAAAGATTTCTCAGTCAAATCAACTGCGTTACTCCGTGTAAATTATCATTGTTGACGGTAGTCTCAAGCTCAATAACATAAATGAAAGTTTCATTTTTTAGAAAATGCTCATAATAGTCCCGCATTCCACATGGAGAAAAAATAAAGACATAACTAGAGCTAGAAACATAACTAAAACTAGAACTTCGAAAAGGCTCAGCTTAAGTCGTCTGTCTCTTTTTATTACAGATAAAAAGTAAAGGGTATTTATCTCAAATAAGACACTTAATTGGGATGTTATTTTCAGAGCAGTGCTACATCATCCTGCAAATACTTATTCTGATCATATATTTGACAATGAACAGAACATACAATATCTTCTAACGTATATATGTATCTTCCATAATAAAACAATTTGCTTTATTACCTATTGGAATTAATGCATACAATATATTTTCTTGGTGCATTTAACATTCCATAATACGGGAAAGATACGTATAATTAACACATTTGACTTTTAATTATTATTCGATGGAAAAAAACTTAATTTTTAAAATAGAACTTAATTTTTAATAAAACTAAATTTTCAATTAATTTTTAATTTAGAAATATTTTTATTTGTATTATTTTCAGTATTTTTCCCTAAAACTTTCATACTATCTTTATCCTTAAATATTTTCTTTATCATCAATTAATCTTTATCTTAATCTTTATCATCAATTATTTTCTTAATTAACATAATTATTTCCTTTATAATTAAATATTTAATTTGTGCTTGCAATTAACTTGCATAAAATAATTAAAATGTACTCCTATTAATTCTCAATAATTTATTCATGTTGTTACAACGGCCAATACATCTGTGGCAATATTGATCTATTTTAAATCCACTAAATTCCTTTATATAAATCTGCTTCAGTTCTAGGATTTATTCTAAGTGCCATTTTGGATTTTAATTAAATATTTGTTTTTTGACTGCTTTTCAATCTTTCTTAATTTCATTGGAGATCTGATTCATTTGTTTCATTGCAGTGTTATGCGTTATATAGAAGAGGAACATATTCGTGAAAGCAATTTTGAGAGAATCATGGAGAAAGATGATTGGACAGTGAGGAAGTGAATTCAGATGAAATAAAATTATTGAGTTTACTAAATATTTACTTGTGAAATAACGTTTACGTCGTTACCTAAATTTTTTAATCTACATACTCATTGAAACGAAAAGCAATTGAGTTCCCTTTAAGAAATAAAGTGTTTTTGTTTGCCTTGATGTACCGAAGCTGTAGGAATAGTATTACTACAACAGTTGCAATGTTTGCTTAATTTAATCTTGTTTGCGTATGGTGTTAATTTAGTTACATTAACTACGTTCTTATTTATTAGGCTTACAATTATGTTCTTAATTACTAAGCTTACAAAAACTGTTAAACTATTTCGTTACTGACAGCTGTACAACTATTAACAGATGTATTGTGTTACAATCTCATTAACGAGTGAAAAAATTACGTATACACTGTAAAAATTGTGGTGTAAAACTATGAACTGTGTTACACTGTGAAATCTGTGATGTAATACCCATCTGAATTCAGTGTCGAAAAACTGTAAAAAATTATGTGTTATTTCAACTTAATCCCGAATTGTGCATTCTTACACACTTTAAAGAGTGTAGTTAAATTTAAACAACAATAACTGATTAAGCTTACACCAAGTCAGACGCATTTACTCCATTCATAGTTGGCAACAGACAGGAGTTTGTGTTGTTGTTGTTTTAAAATTTTTAGTCAATTTAAGAAAATAAAGATAAATTGTGATTCTATTTGTGTTAGAAGTGATATAATCGATAACTGAAGACTCCAACACATAATGAGGAAGTTAACTTAATTATCAACATTATTTATGAAGATATGAATTTTTTTTAATTTCCAATCTATGATTACGGAGATGGATGCCTAACTAGGCTTAGCTATCGATCCCAGTACCTAAGGTAGAACATATTCTAAGATCATAGTTACCTATTCGGAAACTAATTTCAATCTTTTCACCTGATTGAATTGTCAAAATGGTTATAGTCTTTTTAGTAGAACGTAAATTCCAATGCTCTTGAGCGAGAATATTTAGACAATATCGATCATTTGTCAAGTAATTTCAATCTTCTTGTCGAATTGATTTGATTAGCTGATCGTGTTAATAGCGTTAATAGCGTTTTTAGCGAAGTTTATAAAGGTATTTTTATCGCTGTCTAATAAAACTATGTTTACATAAGAATTACTTAAATCTTTCAATTGTATGAAATCATTTTAAAATAATTAACTTGTATTCACTTCGGTTTTACTAAGGCTAGTTCGAATTCGTCTAATATATTCCCACCATGCTGTCTGCATGCTTGATTAGCAAACTAATTTCATTTTAAGAATTATTTTATGCATGCATTATATTGTTAATAATTGTAATTTTATATTCTATCTTAAAGATTACTTCACTGATTTCTTATGTATATCATATCATCAGTTAGTTCATCCAATTAAGTGTAAAATTTACGGTAAGAAAACATTTTTTTTACCATTACGGTTTCAAAAACGGTTACAACAATTATGGTTGAAAAAACCATGAATAAAACTCTATGGTTGTTTTAACCGTTTACTGCTATCATGGTTTAAAATCGGCAAAAAAAGAACTTTATTTGAACATTGGAGATAGTTAAGCAGCAATATGGTGCTGCCATCTATGCGTGGATGAGAGTAATATTATTTAATAGACAATAGTTAAAAACACAGTCTGGCCCCATCCCTGACCAGCAAACATTTGGCAGGCAGTCAGTCAACACAAGCTGTTGTCCGTGAGGCTAATAATAATAATAATGATAATAAAAAAAAACCCACAAGCTCGATCCACACAAACAAGAGATGGCTTAACTGTCGATAATCGCACACACAATAATACACTAATCTAGTATATCATGATCCACCAAAACACTGCCTCAACTACTACTCATAAAAAGAATAGGTAAAACACACAACACGACATAAACAAAATATACATATCACACAATCAACCACGGACTGGCTCACAATATCAGCCAACGTGACTGATCACCACACACGCCACACCACTGACCCTGCTCCCAGTTCCCGGGGACAGACAGTGAGTCCGGAGCTTTTCAGCTACCCGTGATGGCCATTTATGTTAGAAAAAAAATAAGAAGAAAAAAAAAACATTTAAGAAAAAAAAAGAAATAAATAAAATAAAAAAAATACCTGTGACGTGACTAGCTATTTTATATTGTACGGTTATTGTCGATGTCCATCCTTTGAGTCTGTAATGTAACGCTGCTAGTAATGTAATACAATTAAATTGTCGCTACTAGGCCGGGATAGCCTGGTCAGTGGGGAGCCGGGCCCATGTCCAAGAGTTCGTGGGTTCGGTCCCCGCCGGTCGAAGACTCCCCGTGTAGTAAATGGTGACTGATGCATGTTAAATCTGTCGAGTCTCAAAGTCCTCCATGTTCCCATAACAAATCAATACCTCTGGGGGTACCGATCCAAGAGTTTTCTTGTCTTCTGGATTGGTTCAAAATTACAAGGCTACGGCGTTGAACATTAGTAGTCGTAAACCCAAAAATTGGGTCGACTGTTCAACAGCGGACATAAAATAAAATAAAATAATTGACAATAGTCACATATTGGAGATTGCATTACTCAGGAAACTCATCCTTTGCTTAAGGGAATGGAGAAAATATTGTGGTGTCAACGCTGGGAATCGATTCCTCGTTATGTCGGTCAAGACTCTCTAGGCAATAATGCATGTCCNTTTGCTGAAGGGAATAGAGAAAATATTGTGGTGTCAAAGCTGGGAATCGATTCCTCGTTATGTCGGTCAAGACTCTCTAGGCAATAATGCATGTCCAGCTGCAAAGAACAAAGTGACTCCATTAGGTGGGCTTAGTTATTGCGATTCCATTAGGTGGGCTTAGTTATTGCGATTCCATTAGGTAGGCTTAGTTATTGCGATTCCATTAGGTGGGCTTAGTTATTGCGATTCCATTAGGTGGGCTTAGTTATTGCGATAAAATTCTGATTGTTTAACCTTATTAGGTGAAAGCAGTTAATAATCGGCTTTCTCACAATAAACAGTTTGAATACCATCCTATTTATGATTATTCGACTGTTTTGTTTGAATAAGGTAAAACAACAATTAAATAAATTATTACTTAACCATTTTTCGAGAAATATCAACGGTTTTAATGCTATTTACTAAGATTTTATTTATTTTTTATTTTTAAATTTTACTATAGATATTCTGATTTTTGCTAGGCATAATACGGTATTTCCTTCTCTTTGATACTTTTGATTGACATCTGCTCGAGCACTAGCTTATAAAAAATAAATAAAGATTTTGTGAGAGAAAAATTAATTTTCTACTGCAATGGAAAATAGTCAATATTTAAGGCGAAAAAGGTGAAAAAAAATTGAGATTAAGAGCTTGAATTTGCAATAACTTTCAAACAAATAAGAATTAAAGAAAAAAAATACAAAATTATTCTATGAGCACAGAAAATTTCAACTCTGAAGTGGACAGTAGATCGGCTGACACTATTTTTATTGCAAGTTTAATAGTAATTATTTCTCAAACTAATAATCAAATCATGTTTTTTTAATTCCGTCTAACTTGTGCATTTCTCTACAAACCCTCGTAATTTCAAGTTTATAAGTCTCATAGATTTTGAGCATCCAAACAAAATGTAAAGTAAACCCAAAAAGAAAAAAATGAGAAAAAAATTACAAAAAATCTCTTAACATCGTAATAACTTTCAAGCAAATTAGATTTTCCAAAACAAAAAAAAACTCTCTGTTAAGTTTGAAAGCAAATGTAGACCTTTCAGCATGCTAAATTTCAATTTTGCAGTTGCATTTCTGCCGATCTTAGAGCTGCCTATATGATAATTTTTGAAACACGTTTAACAATTAATTATTACCGAACTATTTATTGAATGTTCATATTTTTTTATTACATCGTCCTCCCGGTACAACTGTCTACACATTTTTGCAAATATAAGTTTCTAACTCTTATAGTTATTTATTGTGCAGTGCAATAAAATGTAACGTTGAGGTGAACCCCCAAAACAGTGGTAAGTTTAACGGTTCATATATTTTTTTAATCAAGGGAGACTAATGCCCGACCAATGAAACTCTTATAATATATTATGAATATAGTTATAACAACAATTATTATAATAAATCAAAGATACATGCCTGAAAAAAGTGGTACAACGCAATTGATTATAGTAGATAATTGTGTAGATAACTTCTTTCCCTTTCAAAAATTCAGGGTGTTTTGAGGTGTTAAAGTGTTGTTTTGAAGTTGATGGATATCTACTTTTAAGCAACCCAGCTTAGGGAGATTGTTTTTTAGGGGAACAGGTTATTTTTTCCCACACTTCAAGCAAATAAATATACTTGAGGTGTAAATAATTTCAGTTGATCTCAACTAAAAGTATCACCATCATCTATGAGATTGATTTTATAAGGTGCAAATAATGTTGAAATTGAATTTTCCAATGAGGTTAGTTTTGGTGCACAACATAACCTTACGTTCTACCTCAGGTGCATTTTTTACATCTGTCAATCTCAAAAACGCTTTATTTTTTTCTTAAGGACTTCTTTTACCTACCAGTGCAACTTAGGAAAGCATCATTAGTTGACTTGTAATTGACTTATAAATATTCATAATATTACACCACCATAATAATTATGTATAATACTCATAATATTACAGAAATATAATGGTAGACATGATTATTTTGTACCGGTGAAATAATTCATAAAAAGGAACCACTTATGCTATCTTTTTTCGGAATAAGAAACCGTATTATTGTACAAACGCAAGGCTCAGATGGGATGTAAAATTATCTTATAAAGTTTATGCAACTCATTCCATAGATATCTTTTAAATTAACAAAAATCAGCAAAAATAAAAATAAAAGAAAACATGCCAAATCTTAACGTAAAAGAAGCAAAACATTGTGCACATCCTTAAAATGTATTGACAAAAGTAATGTTCGTAGCAAATTTAAATTAATTGTTCAATTAGAGTTAGTTTTAAATCGAGAAATAAAATTAAGAAACAGAATTTCAGAACATACTAAAAAATAATATAATGGATATCCTTAAAATTTTATCTACTAAATAGGAATCTATGCAAAGAATTCAAACAGATATATTCGCTAAAACTTGTTTTAAAGTAACAAATAAAACGAAAAATGAAATAGGAAAAAACTAGGCTATTTCCAAGTAAAAGTTTCAAAATATAACATAAATAAATAAGTATAAGAATTTTTTTCTAGTAAGTGATTACCTATCTTTAAAAAAAATTTCGAATTTGAAATGTTTAATTAAACCATCAACAATTGCCGGTGTTGAATTTTAACCATTTTGCCTTAATGTCAACATACAGCCAACTGACGGATGGACTAATTATAATTCCTTTCAGAAAACATAAATCAGCTAAACCGACGATCACTTTTAACAAATTTGCTTCCGTTAATTTGTTAATTGCGATAAGTTCTAAAAGCTTTCAAGTTCCCTTAGAAACTTTCGAAATGAAGTTCACTTAGATTGAAAAGATTGATTATTGAATTAAAAGATGTTTAATTTAATGAAGTGCTTGATAATCGACTTAAAGTTTCTGTACTCTTTCTTCGTTGAATGTGTGTTACGCTTTTTTTCTGTAATTCTCACTGAGAAAAACAAGTACACTGCATTAAATAAAGCACATTTGGACTTAAATTGTTTATATCAAAAATCTTTTTTTAAAGTTATCTGAAAAAAAGGAAGGAAAAACTCTGATAGTCTCAAAACTGTAATATTCTACTTAAACGATTTTTTAGAAACACAGAGAAATATATAAGAGTTTTTATATAGAGCACTTAAAACGTCGACGCATTTTTTCCCTACATGTGGCGAAACGGCAACGCTTTTTTAACAAATGAGTTCGGCAAAAAAAACGCAGCTACTAGTTTCAGACAACGTATTTATATTTTTTATTTAATTAATTTTAATTGAATTTATATAAATCTTCTTAATTGCTTTGTCGTTTGTTGTATTTAAATTTTATGAAATAATTCGATGCATTTTTCTCTTAATCTAACGCCTTTAATGAGGACAAAAGTACACTTTGTATAGTAAACTACGATTTAATTTAAATCTTTTAATTTCTCATAACTTTTCTTGATCTTAAGATTATTTTCATTTTGAAAACAATACGTATTGTCCTTACATGCACGTGTTTCTGACATATCGCTTAAATATTTTTTTAATTTATCATAGGACCAATTTTAAGGGAGTAGAAAAATAGTTTTTCAGAAATTCATTGACTTAAGAACAAATTAAAGAACGTGTTTGTTTTTTAGAATTATGGCAGGAAACATTCAGATTGAGAATGGTCATAAGAAATAGCAGCCATATTTATCAGGTTTTCAAAATTTTTCAATTAGAGATACTTTACCAATGTTATAAGTTGTTTTTAAACTCAAAAGAAATTTTTTAATTTAATTTTCTGATACTATTATCTTTTATAGGACTTAGTAATAGGATTAACTTTTTTACTTTCGCTTGATTTATCACGTAAAGTGTCAACCACTTACAGTAGTTTTTCTTTTACTCCAATTAAAATTTTTATTTCAATAGTTTGGAACAAAAAGCGTAATTTTTACAATTAATTCATTTTACATTTCTATTACAAGTTTATTGCCTGTTTACATATTGAGGAGGAAATATTGCTCAATATATCATTCCAATTGATTGATACCAATCAATCTATTGATTCATTCCAATTGTTTTAAAATCTTTTATGTATTCCTTAATCAACTGTGACTTATAAAAGTTTTAAAAACTCAGAAATGTTTGAAAATGCTAAATCATTGTTAAAAGAGAGAAGCATGGAAGTTTTCTTAATGTAAATAATCTTTAAAACTGAAAATAAAATTCCTTTAAACTTCCTCTTCATAACTTCAAAAGAATAAATGAAACGAATTTCGATTGAAAGAAAATATGACTATTTCTTAGAAATTGCCTATTCAGAGTTCCACTCAAAATATTGAGCAATCGAATCTGCGTTTGTTAATTTGCTTATTGTAAGTTTAGACTGAAAGCTATTGAAATGCAAATAAAGATCACAAATTCAGTCCGTTATGCAATGGAACGGTTGATTATACATAAAGGTGATCTTTGAAATGCCAATAATTTTTAAGTGATATGGTTGAATGGATATCATTTTATAGATAAAACTATCATTAGTTGTAAAATCAAATAATTAAATTATTAAAGTTACTTCATACGTTTTATTTTCAATTTAGATTCCACATCAAAGTTAAACTGACTTAAAATTACTAATACTTTCAAATGCGTTCAAATGAAAAAAAAACTATAAAATACATATATTTTAAATGCAACTATTTTTTGAATTGAGTACTTCGACAAATTTTAAAACTTCGATACATAAAAAAGTAAAATTTACTGAAAGGCTTAACATATTCAAATACTCATTAGGCCCGACTTTAAAATTTAAATATTCATAAGTTTACTTGTCTTTGTTCTGGGCATGTCCAATATACTGAATAATATTTTGAGTAATACTTTTAAACATATTAAAAATAATTGAAATAATAAAAATTACGAAGACTTACATGTTGTTCAAGACTTGTAAAATGTGCAACTTCCTCTAGCAAGAAAACATATTGCAAATCTGAGCAGTAAACTAATAGTACATTCAACTTTCACTTCAAATGAGTTCTTAATTCCAGTTATTGCACTTTTATAACACATATTTTAATAAATATTTTGTAATAAATCACATACCTAAAAAAGCACGGAAAAACGTAAACAGGAAATATGAACCAGCTCCCATGCTAAAATTAAAAAAAATAAATAAATAAAATAAAATAATACTACTATAGAGTAACTGCGATAATTAAATAATATGAATAAAACAAAGAGCTTCATATTTCCTCTGAAAATTTGAGAGCAGAATAAATTTTTATTTAATTTATAAAAATGTAAAGCAATATGCATATATATTATTTTCTAGCATTTTGTTATTTTTTAAAAAGTAAAGTTAAATATTTTTATCTGTTTATGGGGCGACTATTTTATTTTATTTTATAACCGTCGTTGAACAGCCGACCCAATTTCATGGGTTTACGACTACTTACGTTCAACTCCGTAGTAATTTATCTCTAATGAATAATCTGTACGTTGTAAAGTTTAAGTTTGCCAGCCATTGGCTTTGAGAATTAAGTTAGGAAGGAGCGCCTTTCGTTTGAAAAGGAAGCACCATCAGTGGGAAAGAACAATTTAGCTCAGATACCCCCGGATAGATAGATGGCAAAACCACTCATTCATGATGTCTCTTCCTGATATTGGATCCAAAGGGGAAGGGAATTCTGTACCCATGCAGCTCAGCAACCGACCACAGCACTTTCTATTTAGCACTTTCCACAGATCTTACGAGCACATATATCTTACATACTCGGTGGATCTTGACTGCTTCGAGGAGCGAACCCGATCGAACCGATACTCTAAACTCTACTATCACGGTCCGTGTTGTAAGTTAGACTAATTTGGTAGTGTAAAAACACTTTTTTTAAATCTCAAAATCTATTTAAATTTCTATTTAAAATGTTTCGCTTACAAAGTACGGAAGCCATTAAAACAGAACATTATTTTTTTTTTATTTACTTATTTATTTTACGAAATTTTTTTTTTGCTCCTTTGCTCCTCTGTAAATCAAATTGTCAAAAAAAAAAAAATAAAAAGAGGAAAAAAAAGATCGGGTAAGTAATTGTTTATTGAAGCATTAATATTAATTAAAGCAATCAAGGAAAATTCTGACATACATTGTTTTACGCATCACAGGTGTAAAAGTTTCTTTTTCTAAAAAATAATTCGTATGATGTAGTTTCAATTTTTTATTTTCCTTTTTCAAATTTCTTTTTAATTTAAAAATAAATTTGAAAAGTTTACTTAACTAATGAATTATGAGATGCAAAATCTGTGACGTAACTCAATAGGACATTTAAAAAAAAATGTAATAAGTCACTTATAAAATGTGTTGAATCATAAAAAAAATAATAACTTCTATTTCAGGATTCGAGTTTATAAAGACCACTTAAAGACCTGAATTGCCACTCGAGCTCATTCAACAGGAACTCAATGTTTTATTGGAGGAAAAAATTCAAAAGTGTATGCAAGTGTAAATTGTAGAAAAAAATGGGATTTAAGAATTTTGAGGTGAAAGAATAAAAGCTACAATGTGTTATTTTTTTATTTCTTAAAATATTAATTACAGGTGTGGCATCATTCCAGCCACTTGGTCTCGTTGTGATCTTTAGAAGATTATAACTATTTCAGCTTGAATAGACTCTTGTAAGTATGCTTGAAATGAAATATTTTACTTGAGTAGACTCATAAAAGATTTTTCTTCTTTATTTATAATTATTTTCACTTCGTATAAATGAGGCAAAAAGGTAATTTTTTTACTGAATTCAAGAATTACGAAATTTATTTTTTTGATTTCCAGCAGAAAAAAAATAATGACGTTTAAAATAAATTATACTAGTACTTATAAAACATGTTTACATTCAAATTGCAATCACGAAAAATTAATTATAATTTTCAGCAGTAAATTTTAAGTTTTTGCTTGACATATTTTTATCCATTTTCTATGAAATGTGTGAATGAATGTGTGAAGTGTGCGAGGTATTTCTCTATTTTATTGCTTTCCTTTGTCAAAGTATATATATATATATATATATATATATATGTANTATATATATATATATCATCATATCTATCATTTATAACAAAATCATCATCTAAATGTACAGGAATATATTAATCTTTCTATAAAAGATATAGTATAAACAATTAAGCAATGTTTGTCCTGCCCTCTACAGGAGGCTTTGAGAATTAAATTTTCGTATATCTAACTTTGATTCCGACCGACAGAGAAAGCAAAATAATAAGAAGAAAAAGATATGGAGAGAAAAAAACACTAACTGCAATAGGTCCAACAACAGCAAAATTAAAATAAAAATGAACAAAGATTGCAACTATTTCTTTCCTTTTGAAGTGGTCATAATATTCTGAACAACTTACAATAGGATACACTTCAATAACGAAATTATTTATTCCAAAACATGCCAGGCAACAATTAAGAAATGAAGCTTGTATCTGAGTTATATGTTTTCTGTTGAAAGATGTTTTGTGAGTTTTAACTCCATTCAGTTTTTAGTTAAGTTCTTCAATCATATAAGTGTATTTTTACTGCAATACTTCATCCATTTTTACTCTTTCATTGACTTCTTTAAATTTTTTGAAATTTTTCTATACAATCATGTTGCAAATTAATAGATAAAGAAAGAGTAGAATAATTATGAAATTGATATATGGAAATTAAATAGTTGCTATGTTGCATGAAAAGTACAGGGAATCCAGTCAATAAATCAAAGGTAAACTCTGAATAAAAATAGTTTTATAGATGTAAAGCATATATTTATACCAGCATTGGAATAAATTGCTTTAACTTTTGAAATG
Source organism: Parasteatoda tepidariorum (assembly GCF_043381705.1). NCBI lineage: Eukaryota > Metazoa > Arthropoda > Arachnida > Araneae > Theridiidae > Parasteatoda > Parasteatoda tepidariorum. Next base: position 45,246,026 of record NC_092207.1, on the reverse strand, counting down.
AAAACAAATACGTTTTTTTTATATTTAATTATGTTAAAGATATTTAAAATTAATGTTTTTAATTCTACAGCGCTATATAAAATATATTGGATTCCGTATTGTAGGATAGTTGTGAAATGTAGCAATGCAACATAATTGCTAGAAGCATTTATAGTCAACTTATTGTAACTGTCAATATCTTAGAAAACTCAAAACTCAGTCATTTTCAGTTATGTATTAATTCTAATTTCGAAACTTTTATTTCTCGAAAAGCAAACCAATATTCCTCAGTTCATTGTTACAATAATTTCAAATTCCGAAACTTTCTCATAGATGGCAGCATTCACTTTAACATTTCTTAAATTTTTCTTAAGCTGTGTTTGAGTAAGAGTATTTGTTGAACAAAGAAAACAACATAATATTTAGAAGGGAAAAAAGTTGTAAAAATGCCCCCACTGAGGTGATTTCAGTCATTTTTCCTTATTTTCGTCTTTTCACTTCTTTCCTCTTTCGGTTTAGATTAAGAAAGTAAGACGAAGAAAACTACAAAAAATTGATGCGGATTAAACAAGAAAAATATAATTTTTTTAACGAATCATTATTGCACCTTCTTTTGCGGTTATAATATTTTAATAATGATATTTAAAATCTTAATTTTAAGTTCTTCACTTACCCACCATTCATTACTTTTAAAAAAATTACGTATAATTAAAACTGCAGGAAGAATATGCTATACTCAGATTTCTTAAGTAAATAATATAATTCCATGAAAATACATCAGTAATAGAAAAATGAAAACAACTTGATAGAAGTTGCAGATTTATTCCAAACTTTGGTAATACAAGATGCTTAAAAATATTATTGTAATTTTTTTTCTGTCTGATTTCTCAAAATTAACTCGTGATTGATACTTTGCAAAAATGTATTTCAAAACACATTATTATATTGTAAAAATTTATTCATTATTATCGTTATAATAGTGAAGCAGACTTTTCTCCTGGACGTAGAGTTCGAAATGAAACTTTGTTTAACAACGAGTATATGCTAACAGTAGTGTGTACGAAACTTTTACTCAGTAGTGCTTATGTGAAACTGCACAAAGAAACAATTCTGGTAAAATTACCATACTACGTGATAATGAAATTTCTGGTAAACAAAAATCATAATTCTAGTATTGCAAATCAAAATATTTCGTATTTAAACGTCTTACTTGGTGATTTTTCTGTTCATATGGTAACGGTTTACCGGAATTTCTGGTTTTAACATTTATAGCTCCCGTTTTCATTCATTTAGTAAACGGAAAAAGAAATTGAAATGTAAACTTATCCACAAAAAAATGGTTTTTATACCCTGCTCTAAGGTATCATGATAAAATTATTAAATTTAACCAAAATTTACGATATTTTAACGCATAATATAAAACTATATTTTACTGTTAATTTAAAAAAAATCATAACTTAAATAGTTCGGTAAAAACTACTGAAATTTTTTGGTGTTACCATAGAGACAAAAGCACGATAAATTTTACCATATTGAGGAAGTTTGAATCAAAAAAAAATTTCAGTGCAGAATCTGCTTAGAATCTTTTCATTTCCAGCTTTCGGAAAAACTAAAATTTTTTCGTAGTTAATTATAGTTACAGCTATCTTATTGCAAATGTAAAAAACGGCAATTAAAAGTAATTTTATTAAAATGTAGTTATAACAAACTACTTTATGTTTCTCCATTTAACAACCTTTAGAGGACGAATTTTTCAAGAGAATTCAATTTACACTCAAGTTCAAAGTTAAAAATGTGTCAATATTTAAAGCAAAAATTCATAACAAATGGCTTAGTAAAATAAACGAGTCAATTTACATATTTATTTATTCATGACTTTTTTTTCTTTAAACTTCTTATGCCTTTCATTCACTAATACTCTCATTCATTCACATTGCAAAAAAATATTCTTATCACTCATTCTGAAGAACTCGTGCAAAATTTAAACCAATCAGATTCGAAAAGTTTGTTACGTTCGAATCTTGTTTCTTTCCTAAACTAATGTAAAAGTTTTTTTAACTCCAATGAGCTGCATTATCGGTCTTGCCAATGAGCAGACCTAGTACGTTCTCCAGAGGTGGTATCTACTCTTTCGGGACCACCACAATGGGTGAGATACCGTTGGTCATGTTAATTTGGACGTCTAGTTTCTGCCACACTAGATGGCAGCACCGAGACTCTATTTGGATGCTAAAGTGCACTGGGAATATAATTTTGCCGGAAATGCCATGAGCCAATAAGGGACTCCAGGGATCTTTTACATGCCGCATAATCATACGACATGGCCGCCGAGGATTTTCTGCATCCCGAAAATCCGGTGTCTGGGCCGGGGATCGAACCCGCTGACTTGGGCTCAGAAGGTCGACGACAAACCAACTGCGCCACCCAGCCACACTAATGTAAAAGTAGTTGCAAGAATAAACCATATTTGCTGCAAACAAGTACTTTTCTGTTTGCACTACTTACTAAACTACTTTTTCCTTCTCAACAAGTTGCGCATTGCATTACAAACTATGAAAAACATAGTGACTACTGTTGTTTCGTTAGTGTAGAGTGTAAGTTCTGATCACTGCTTTTTTCTGCTCAATCCATAACCCATGATCCGCCTTCCACTGGAGATACTTCACGTCATCACTGTGGTCATTGCAAGTGGGATGCGGATTTGTATTGACAAGCAGGGATTCGAACCCGGTTCACCTCATTGGAAGGTGAACGGTCCATTCCCTGAGGCATCGCGGCTAAATTGGACTCGTAATCTGACCACTTCTTAGTCTAGAAAGAGTGGTCTGATCGAGTATTGGTTAGAAGCACTGCAATGACAGTCAAGGTGGCTCAGGGGCTAAGCAGGCATGTTCGGATGGGGTCCTCAAGTGGTGTTTATATTACTCAGAAAAAAGGAGTGAACCTCAGAATTTCTCAGTTCGGTAAATGGGGCAGTGGGGAATTCGTCAGGTCAAGCAGGTCAGCAACTTCATTTCTATAAACCCCAACATACAAAAGTATCCACTGTAAACATACAATACCATCCTGAGTCAAAACAGTCGATTTTAGAATCTTGCTTCTATTTATTCAGGATATTAGAACAATTCCTCAAGTACTGTATGGAGCTTTTGCTATCTGCCAGAATCCAAACATCATCCTTGTCAGCTACCAAAACAAGATATAATGCCTCTCTAATAGATGCATTCGTATTACATAGATAGTAATTAATCATTTTATTAAATCTATAATTGCATTAAAATCAATTGAAATAGAATTGGAAATCAAATTTAAAAGTCATCTATTTATCTTTCATGCTATTCCATGTTGTTCTGTTGCAAGAAAAAAATTCTCTTCTCTCTAATTTAAACTGTGTCATTTAAAATTCATCAAAAATATATTTATAAATTCTCATTAAATAAATAACTATAAATATTCTTTATTGTCTCTTTTCACACTTACTAAGTTATGCTTCAATTAATTGTTCATGTATTTCAAACAAAGTAATGAGTTGTTTCAAACTGTCGTATAACTTTTAGTCTGTTACAAAGGTGTTGCTTATTCAATTTTATATACAGGGTATTCTATAATAAGCATAATATCAACTGTAGGGTATTTAAATGAGCCACAGTTCAATTTTAGATATCAAATGTCATTTTCAGATTGTTTAAATTATAGTAGTTTACAAACCAAAATTAATTCGCCCTTGGATTTAGACTACAACTCAAACAAAATCATTTAAAATTCCCCGGGCGTCATTTTGTTAAGTGAATGATTTTCATTTCACAGATTTTGTATTTGCATGTTACTCATAAAAATTATCCATTCTTGAGTTTAAAGTTAGCAGTTTAAAAAAATAATATTTTTAAATTTTCTTTAAACATTATTTTATAATTTGATTTGAATTAAATGGCTTCTAAAAGGGTAAAGTAATTTCTTTTTGTTTATTAGAGCATTTCATTTTTGACCATGATTTTTCAAATAATTTTTTGTTAAATTTTAAGTACATTTAAATGATTTCTATCGTAACATATCACGCCCTACTTAAATTAATTTCTATGCTTTTTTCCAAGAATCATCATATTTGAATCATCTTCCAAGAATCATCTTCTGTTACATACAGGGTATTTCATAATGACCAACTTTAGCATAAATTTTTAGAATCTTTGTGAAAAATAACGTAAAAGAAGGTCACAAATTATTGATTAAAATTCAAATTATAATTAAAATATGATGAATCACTATAAAAATGGGAGATTAAAACACATCAAAACCTTTTTTATGCCCATGAAAGAAGTGTTTACATGCAACTATTTTATCAATCCTCAAGTTTCTCACGGCAATAAAACGTGTTGTAAGGTTTTCCGTCCCACCTTTCCTAATAGTGGTTCGTCAAACTTAGATATTTCGACCTCACTTACACATTAACTTAGAATTCTAAATTAATGTACTTTTCCTACTTGATTTATGTCAGAAATTCTAAAATTAAACCTGATCATTCAGAATAAAAAAGTATACATTGCGCTACATTAAAAGCAGTATAAAATTATACTGCTCTCCAAAGGTCCGATATTTGTCTTTTTCAATTTAAAAGCAAACATATTAAGTAGAAATTAATAAGGAAAATAATTACTAATTTAATTAAGCTATCGAAGAAAAGGCCACACTGATCTGCTGATTATTTTAGTATGAGACGTATCTTTGCGACAATTTATAAATAAAAATTATTTTCTGCCTGTAATCTTAATTGATACGTGTTTTTTGATACACACGACTCTTAATAAATTTTTTTTGTGTGCAAATAATGAGCATCTTCTTCAATATAATAAAGAACAGAAAACAATAATCTATGGCATTCAAGACTGAGGACAATGAAATCCATCTCTTAAGAAAATGTTTAAGACTGGCTCATTATCCATCAAACGCCTGACAAAAAATGTCTCAGAACTCATTAGAGTTTAAAAAAATACTTTTTAGTTAACTGAACAAGTCTAATACTTGAAACTATTTGGGCAGCAACTGAAAAAACTGTCTTTGTTTTCTTAATTAAAAAATGTCTGGTCTTGTAAAAGAAACAATATTTTAGTCTCCTTTTCTAATGTTTCTTGATTCGCAACCTTCGCTTTCGATAAAAAAAGAGAAATTAATACTCAAAGATTTAATACTCAAAGATAATAAGTTATGTTTCTTCTAAAATAATTTTTTAATACATTTTTTTTTTTTCTATTTTTCTGAGATTCGAACGAAGATAGTAGGAAATATTTTAGATTAAAAGGAAGTAAGCATGCTTTAGAAGGAAACTAACTATTGGTATCACTTTCTCGAACAAAAGATTATCAAGGCTTAAAATCCAAATGCATCTTAAAATATGAGAGTTTTGCGGTTAAGCAAATCTTTATCAGAGAATGTTCGGCGAAAATAATTACCATAGGTATTTTTAGAAAACAAATTACTTTTTTCCAAATCATTCACGCATTGTGTTTGCTTGCTGGAATATTTTGAAACTTCTAAATTTATTATAATATGAATAAGAGCAATTAATTAGTTTTAATATCAATTAAAGGTTGTTTTGAAATAATTGCACTTAATACTACACTGTTAGAATTTTCATTCTAAGATCACGGTAAAATTAACGGTAGCAGTATGTCCATCCAATGAACTGTAAAGTTAACGGTTAAGAACATATTTTACTTTAAGGGCTTTGAAACTGTTTGCAACTCGTGTAATTAAAGAACCACGAATACAAAACTATACGGTTTTTAACCATTTACAACTAGTATGGCTTCAGAAAAATAAAAAATAAACTTAAATGTTGGAGCTGGACATTTCGTCAGGTAATGGGCATTGGAGTTATGCTGTGGCTGCGTTGTGTTTTATCTAATGGGCCATTGATTGTGGCTTAATTAGTTTATCTGGTTGTTTCACCAATTATAAGGGATGAGAAATATTAGTTTTTTTGTGTTAAGCATCTTTGATGGTGATGCCCTCTATGCGTGAATGAAAGTGTCGTATTATAATAGTTCAAAGAAAAAAATTGTGGATTGCAGCTCATTGTAAACTCTTTGTGTCAAAGGGAGTGCCAAAAATATTGTAGTGTCAATGATGGGACTCGAACCCCCAATCTTTCAGTTAGGAGAATTACAGATTAGTTCTTTCGTTTATAATATGTACCCAGTTGCAAGGAAATAAGTGGTTTTATTAGGTTTATTTCTGGTTGCTTAATCTTATTAGGTGAAGGCAATTAATAAGCCAGTTTTCCTACAATAAACAGTTTGAATACCATCCTATTTATGGTTATTTTACTGCTTTGTTTTAATGTGGTAAAAAAACAATTTGATTAATTGTCATTTAACTATTTTTCTACACTGTATACATTTTTGGAACTCTTTTGGAGAATAAAGTAACAAAAACTCTCTAAGGTTCTTAAATTCACAGTAAAGCATTGAAAAATAACCACTTTTTAAATCTAACAAATCCCTATTGATGACGGTGAGAATGAACAGTCAAAACTCATTAGAATTTTGAATGCTATAACTCTGCTGTTTATTGAAAAAAAATAACATTTTAAGTTTTAATTTTAAAAAAAAATTGAGGTAGAAAATATTTTTTTTAAAAAAGAAAGTACGCATAGATCTCCCCTTATAGAAATTATTGTTTCAAGAATGATCGTCCATAGGCATAGATCTCCCCCTATAGAAATGATTGTTTCAAGAATGATCGTCCATAGGCATAGATCTCCCCCTATAGAAATTATTGTTTCAAGAATGATAGTCCCCAGGCTAGACGTAGAAAATAAACAAATCTGTAAAAGATGCAGAATGATTCCAACTTCTAGTTATAAAAAAAATGCGATATTCCTATTTATCCCTATTTGTACAGATCTTTTTTAAAAGACAGACCTCTTTTTTTTAAGTAAAGAATGGTAGAACAAATTATTTATTATAAGGGTTTATTTCGAAGAAACATGATAGTTACATGCTTCATAGTAAATCAATAACGTTAATATTTATTCGTTGGATCTAAAGTAAAAGCTTGGTGCTTTTTTAAAGCTTAAGTGGGTAGGCAACGTAAATAAATATTCGCTCGGTAACATAGTGGTAGGTAACATAAATATAATGTCATATTTATAATTGTGTGAATAGCGTTTTACGCTGTTCTTTTAAATCTATCCTTAATAAGCACTTTAATATCATTACTTTATTAATAACTTGTTTTTCAATTGATCATGATTAGGATTTAATAGTATTTTACATTTGCATTTATTATTTTGAAATGAACAAAGATCCAATTTAAATACACTTTCTCTATATTCTTTCATCCAATGACGCTACAGTTCGGTCTAAAATAGTATATTTTACGAGTTTTAAAAAAGCGTTTTTTTTTGTCAAATGCCTAGCTAAAATTTTTATTCTATTTTATCATCATTTCAATTTTTTTAAATGGAAAATTTCTTTATATGAGATTTCGCCTAATTTGAGACATTTGTTTTAAATTTGCAAGTAACTGAAAATTAAAAATAATGAATATTACATTAAATAAAATGCAGAGTTTTTTTTTTCTAAAAAAAAGTTTTTTTTTTATAAGGTGCAAATTTTTTTTTCACTAAATAATATAAAAATGTGTGTACTGATAGTATTCATTAAAAGTCAAATTTAATTTAAATGTTTTGGCGATTACTTTTTTTCGTTATTATACCAATGTTTGGTAATTAAGAAATTTTTTATGAATGTATAGTTTATAGGTAACTTAAAAGAATTTAATCAAAAAACTGCGATCAGCTTAAAAAAATTACAAGAATAGAGTCATTCATTAAACATGTACAACACAAAAAATTTGCACGACCAATTCGAAAGATATCATGCTAATTGCACACAAAAAAAGCAACATTAAGAAGACCAAATATAGGTTTCCGTGTCAGATTTTAAGCTATCTGGATCATATATAGTAATTTGAGGTGCATATAATTTTTGTAGCGTGCTTAGCATTTTTGTATGAGGGACATTTAAAAAGCGTCAGTCAAAATATCGTAGAAAAATCATGTAACCTTAAAAAATCCAATTATTAGATTAACATTCATCATAGAAAATGACAAACCAAAGAGAAAAAATGGGTTAAAGGCATGCGTTTAATCCATTGCGTTTAATGGGTTAAAGGCACGGAAAAAAATTTAATACATAAAAATTGGAAAAAAGTAATCAGTACTCAGATTTGAAATTTTTTGGCAAAATTTCATAAGCTTCGTTTAATATTAGAACGGCTTGAAATTGATGAGTTTCAATTTATTTAAATTAAGATCTTGACATCAAAACTTCATAAATTCTGCAAAAAAATATAAGATAAGATTTTAAGTTAACACCTTTCAAATCACAGAAGAATAATTTCAAATGCCAAAGTTTGTGAGGAAGAAATTTAATGTTCTTCCTCTTTCCAATTTGTTTTTCGGTGTAAGATACTTTATTTACGAATCTGACAATGTCAGAAACCCATTAAATGTACCTACCTTTAGTTTCACAGCTAAAAGAACCAAAATTTCTCCTGTTCTTTGTGTATTGCTTGTCTGGAAAAAAGTTTATATTGTTTGCGTTGCTATTCGTATTTTTAGAGCATGAGAATATTAACATCTGGAACAAAAAAGAAGAGAAAAGACGTAAACAAAAGGAAAACATGAAAGTAAAAGATAAAACAGTAGTGGATATCCGTCTATTCAAACCACTACTTAACTTCAAGGGGCAGATTAATGTCTAGAAAATGATTGGTCAAAATATCGAAATTTGTTGTGGCAGCTGCGTTATTAGACATCATAAATGCAGAAACAACTAGATAAGCTTATAAACTGTTTGGATATTCTCTTTTTTGCACAAACTTATTGATAATTATTTGAATAATATTTTTAAAATGTTGTATATGGGGCTAAGCCTCCTATTGGTCATCATTATGCTTGCGGCATAATTCTAGTTTTAAGATTTACTCCCTTTACACCAAATGCATTATGACTCAAGCCTTTCACGCGCACACCTTAACATGCATCGGTTATCAGGAAAGCAAGTTGGATTTCAGTTCTGTTACAATAGCTCATTGCTTGAAAATATTCAGGTTCATGAATCTTGGATAAGAACTAACAACAAAATGTTGCTTTTGCATTAATTCATAAGTTATGTTCATCTGATTTCGTAAGATTTCAATAAGAAGACAAGATTATAAAACTTACAAGATACTTTCCTCTATTGATGCAATTTCAAATTAAACGGATTGCAAGATACAATTGCATAAGAAAATGCATTACAGAATATCAGATGGGCGGGCAATTCCTATTATGTCGAAGTTTAGTTTTAATCAATTTATTTTAAAACTTAGATAAGACTTTTATATCATCTCATGTGAAATCAGCCACATAGCCTTCTATTCCAATTATTATATCAACTCCTTTCAAACTAAAAATTGCTTCGATTTTTACTGTAAAAGCGTGGTCCTGGTTATTTACCGTTTGCTTGAGGTTAACTGTGGTAATGGCAGAAATATTCATGTTGAAATTCAAAATTGTCCTTAATAACGATTCCAATCTTTCCACAGGCTCCTTGATATATTTTACCTTGACGGATAAATTAAAACAAAATAGAGAATAGATCTTATATCGTAATATTCTTCGCATGAGGATTGTAAAGCTGATTACATTTCACCATCGTGTGCAAATATGTGATAACAGCTCTCCAAATCTTTGTGCACAAATATTAAACATTACAAATGATTTGATGCAGGCATTAGTTTTAATTTTTAATTACCATTTCGATGTAAGTTTGAAATAAAATCTAAAGGATTTAGTTCACCCCGACGTACAAAAAATGCTCCGGGGTGACTTAAAGCTCTAACAATTCTACTGCAGTAGACTTTAGATCTTTTTAGAATAATGTTCAGAATCTCAGAAATATATCGGAATAGAAGCATTATAAAATAATACTTCTAATTATACATTTTCAGGGTTTAATTATCTCATTTATTCAGAGTTTTCTTCAATGGTTTTTTTTATGATGATCTATAAAAGTTTTTAATCATATCATTCATTACTGTTTTCTATGTAGCTTGTGTGTCTTACGTAGCAGTGCAACAGATTGCGTGTTCTATGTCCGCTTGCATATGATTCTATGTAGCTTGTCTCTTGTGGAATCCTAAGTGTTTTATACTCATCTGATGTGACTTGACAGCCTCTATTACGAAAGCAGGCACGAAACAGAATCTAAATTTTCGACAGGATGTAATCTTCCCCCTTGCTATATCAAAAACTTGTGGTAAACTGACTAATGAAATTCAAAAAGGAAGAATACGTTGAGTTTTTGTTAAAATGTAGCTATGAGAGACTGATGATCCAATTTCCATCAACTAGTGAAGTAATGTTTCTTGCTTCTAAAATAGGACAAAAATATTTTGTCGCCAAATAAGCAGCTAATAACTTCTCTTTGCAGGTCAAATATTTTTTTAACAGAACAATAGATAGGTGTTTCATTTTCTCTCGATATTGTAAAAAGTTCTAAGATTATGGAGTATGATATATAAATGAGAGGATCAATCAGGAGAAAGATGCACAAAAATTGCATCATCAGCTAGTCGCTATTTACTTACTTAAAAAAAAATTGGACCATTAAACTTTTCGCTTATCATCCTTTTTGCTTCCACGCAAATACTCAAACCATCAATAATAAGAAAAAAGAATCATCGATAATAATTTGACGTTTCTGTGATAGGCAATAAAAAAAACTGATAGGCAATATCAGGCACCCGAATTCGCATTTTATTAAATTAATTGCTCAAATAGATACATAAGGCAATTGAAACGTCATCCAAATAATAATATCGAAAAAGTAAATCACTTAACATTTCACCAATAAATGTATAAAAACTTGGTGCTGCGTTCAAATATTCGTTCCAGTATTCGTGAAAATTTAAATAATCCAAAAGGAAGGGTACCCGTCTACGGAATGTCTTTTGGATTAACTGGTATAGGGTGATGAACTCGAACAAAATCTATTTCAGAAAATACTTTTGACTTGTGGATTCAGGCAAAAATCATAAATGCATTATGAAAAATCATAAGTGCATTAGCAAATTCTTTGTAATAGTATATGTATTTCTTTTTATTTAAAACAAAAAAGCAAAATTACGAACATAAAAAATAATTATTGCAAGTAAAAGGGCTATTATATTTCATCACATTTCCGTAGTCTGTTGTTAATCACTTAATTTTAAACTTTAATGCGCTTTTTCATATTATTTTTCATTTTCTTTCTCATTTAGTAAAACCTAATATTTAAAATATCGAATAAAGTATAAAATTTAGTTATCTTTCATATGTAGATATAATAAAATTATTCAGTTTTGTTAAACTTATAAAACAAAAATAAACTTTTAAATTTCCTTTTAAGATTTTTTTTCTTCGTCATTTCCGGCAGATATCTTTCTCAATAAAAGGTTAAAGGAAGGGTAATATTTAAGAAGAAATATTAAAGTGATATTAAAATTGTTTCCGGCCTTTAAAAGGAAACTAAACTATTCTTTGTAAGAGCATGACATTTCCTCAACAGAAATATTTCATATTATTTAATCAAATTTTTCGAAACTATTTTAGTGCAGAAAATATAAAAGGAATAAAGCAGCTAAAATCATAAAAAGAGTATTAAAAGTAGAATGGAAGTTCAAAGTAGAAGTAAGTATTTCATTTCATCTCTTCTTCCTCGACATAATGAATTTTATATTAAAGAAAATTTATTTTAAATAAAATAAAACATGGCATACATTTTTCGTTTCATAACTTTAGAAATTCTTAAAAATGTTTTGGAAAAGCAATAATCCTTGAAATGCATTTTCGATCATATTTTTTTTCCGCCTACCATTAAGAATTTGCTTTTAGATTTCGCTATTTACGAATGTTTATTTTGAAAATTATTATTTTTATTGCGTTTACCAATGAATAACAGAGAATGTAACAGGAAGAACAAAATCGATTGAAGTTTTCTTAACAGAAATGAGATCATGTTAAAGAATAATATTCCACTAGATCTGAAAAGAAAATCTTCTAATCAAGGTGCATTAACCGCATTTGTTTACATAGAAGTGACCTGGGTTTTTACAAGTTAATCCATACAGACTTAGAAGAGAAGACTTAATCAAGACGTAGTCTATGAATAACACTATTATGCAATAAATGAACAGAAAAATAAAACGGTTGTGGTATTTCTTTTTTAAAAATAAGTTGCATATTAAGGAATAACATTCCACGCAGACTTAAAAAAAATCTTTTAATTCATATGTATTAATCGCAGTTATTGAGAGAGCAATAGAGTTTATGCAATCAGATGCATGCAAAGACTTAGAATAACAGGAAGAGGTATTTAGAGGTGTTTACTTTGTACAACAAGAAAAGACTGAACAATAATAACATAGATAAAACACAATAAACAAAATCGTTTGAGAAAATAAAAAGCCGAAAATGACAATAAGCTTACTAAATATCTTAAAGAATCGACAGTTCTTAGACTTGCCACAGCATGAGCTGGTACCCTCTTGAAATGAAGAATCTTTTCGACATAAAACATGATTTGTTTTAAAAGGACTTAAGGAAATATCCCGTTGGCAAGATTCCAATTCCCAGAAAAAAGGCGCTCATTCACAAGATCAAATGATGAAAACAATACAGATTTGAAAAGAATAAAGCATAATGTTGCCAACTAAAAAATAAATGAAATAAAACAGTAGGTAAAAAACCGTAACTGAGAAAACTACGTAGAAGGTAGGATACACTTCAGAAATAAATTTAAAATTAGAGTACAAGAAGTTGCGAACTGATATGAACTAGGAAATAGGCATTCATATCAATAGCACACGAATATAAAGAGGTTGAGAACGTAAGGATAATAGAAATTACTCAGAAAAATACCATACTCATCCAAAACAGTATAATAACCACAAAAAAGACGGAATTCAAACTGTTAACTATGAAAAAAATCGTTTATTTATTGCTTTCACATAATACAGTTAAACAAACTGAAAACTAAGCGCTTATCTACAAGTACAAATCTACAAGAGAGGTAATCTGCCAATTTTATGAATGGCTGAATGAGAGTTAAAATCATACCATTCAATCCTTCAATGCACAAGGAGGTTCCAGTGTTCTGCATTCTACATTTGAGAACCAAGAACCATTAGAATACGAAACTCTCATTCGCGCATATATGTCTGATCATCACAGTAAAATTATAGTATTTCCCCTCCCTCACGATAGATGGCACCAGTAAATAAAGAAATTAAGCCACATTTAACGGTTCACTTGACAAAACGCATCTCATTCACAACCTAACTATAATATTCATTATCTAATATAATCTAAATTCCATGTCGAGTTAAATTGCATTCTTCAAACCATGATATTTGTAAATAGATACAGAACAGTATATTTTTGCATTCGAAGCTCTTTTGATCATGCGATTTCCAAAAAGCAAGAAATATTCCAAACCGTAAACTGGACAGTCAGACTGCTGCAGATTACTTGCCCTAAATTTAGAATTAAAATTTGAACAGTGTGGTAAACATTTTTGAGAAGTATTTCAAATATTATTCCGTGTGGTATTAAGTGATGCCACTTGGAAAATAAAAGGTTTGAAAGGCTACCAATAATTTGAAAATGCGAGAATGTTGTTAACGAAAAAAAATTGGCAGTTGGCTCTTACTTTTTTTGTTTCACTTCTTAAAATCCTGTAAAACCAGTACTTTTCGTTTCTACAAAGTTTAAGAGGTAAACGTCGGTCTCTCATAAAGAGCCTTAAAAAGTCAAGATGAACCAGATAAGGCCAGATAAAAGAATATTTTCTGAAGTTAATGGGCAATAATTCGTACATGAAGTACGCATTAAGATAGTCCCAAAAACTTTCCAGCACCAGAATGGCGCCATCCTTTTATCGAATCAAAGTTTCTAAATTTTATCATTTGAACGACGTTTCATTAAGATAAGAATATCCTTGCAACCACCTCTCTTTCAAAACCTCCCTTTGAATATCGGGGCAGCCAAAAATGCGTGACTTTTTCATATTTGCATGGCTAGATAAATCAGTGCCAAATCCAAAAATCCCTGCAATGGGGAAACCATCAATGTAAATAGCCAACGAACACTGTTTTAAATAACTTAAGATCCATGAATAAAATGCCTTTTTAAATGAATTAGCCTAAGTCTCTTCAATTATCTAGCCTTTAAAGGTAATTATTATTATTATTTATTATAT
>NC_092207.1:45152527-45231751 GCF_043381705.1 Parasteatoda tepidariorum | reverse complement strand
TGCCACCACCAGCTTGAAGTGTCGTTTATATTAATTTAATGGATCTTGCTATATCTTTGAAAAATGCTAAAATTAAATTTTTATTTAAATTAAGAAATTAAGAAGTAACACAACTAAAAACTATGAGAAAAACGCCTTTCAATAAAATAATAATATCGAAACACATTTTCTAATGTAGTTTTCTAAAAAGCCTTTTCTCTATTTTTTATAAAATAACTGGAAAACAACTATTTTTCTCTAACAAAATTGTAATATTTACAAATAAAATTCAGTCGGAGAATAGCCACTGTGAATAATTGTTAGCTTAGATTTGTACTTCTATTCTAACTAAATAAATCAAAGAATAAAAAAAATTATTTCAAATAAAAGAAGTTCATATGATATTTATTTACATCCAAAATGAGATTCTTGTATTTATTGATTAAAACACGCCAAGCATGTATTGTTTAATAATTCTCGCAAATGTCTTTCAAAGAAAACACATTCACGCCAAGAGTTCCATAAAAGAACCTTTTAATTTGTTTCTGCATTTCTCCGAAAAAAAGCCGTTTTGGGAGTCATTAAACACTCCTTTGGGATGGAAGTAACAGAGAACGCAATGCTACAAATAGGGTTTCCGAAAAACCATAAAACAAAAGTAATCCCCCACCTACTTTTCATATTGTTTTCCCTAAACAGCTTACGTGACAAAATTAAAAGGAAAGTCTTCATGTAGCGCTGTTTCTTAACGGTATTTTAATAAAAAAAATTATTGGAAATTTCATTTATATTTCGTTCATTTATGAAATCTTCCTTCTCACTTTTCATATCATTTTTTCTCTATCGCTCACGTGATTCATGTAAGAGGGAAATTTTTTGTGTGTGAATGTTTCTCAAAGGTATTTTAATAAAAGATATATAAAGAAATTTTCTTCTTATTTTTATCATTTATTGAATCTTCTTACTCATTCTCCATGGCATTTTTTTCTGAACAGCATACTCAATACATCTAAGAGGGAAGCTTTTATGTGGGAATGTTCTCAATGGTATATAAATAAGAGATTTATCAGGAAATTTTATTCAACTTTCGTTTTTTTATAAAATATTAAAATCTCTTCCACGTATCTTGTCATTTTTCCTAAAGTTTTTTTGTCTGATTATATCTCACCATTTTTCTTAAATAAAGGATTCATTAAAATTCATTGTTCATTTATAAAACCTTATATTTTACTTTTCATATGATTTTCCTTGAACAACTTACGTAATACGTCTGGAAGAAAAATTTTACGTGTAAATGCCTTTCAAAGGTATATATATAAATAATTTCTGTAAAAC
Source organism: Parasteatoda tepidariorum (assembly GCF_043381705.1). Classification (NCBI taxonomy): domain Eukaryota; kingdom Metazoa; phylum Arthropoda; class Arachnida; order Araneae; family Theridiidae; genus Parasteatoda; species Parasteatoda tepidariorum. The sequence continues at coordinate 45,230,437 of NC_092207.1, read as the reverse complement.
TCTTATTAATATTTTTTTGTTCACAAGCTTAGAAAATTCTCTTCACATTTTATAACATTTTTCTCCAATTTTCTTCATTTTATATATTTTTTACGAGCTGCAACTAAATACAAAAAGTTAATTATTAATCACCATAAGGAGAACGAAATTTTGCAAAAATTATCGTACTCTATACTGTATCCTATACACTGAGTGGCCAAATTATTATGACCACCCCTTCAGTACGCTGTTGGGCCACCTTTTGCGCGCATTACTGCCTTAATTCGCCTGGGCATGGATTCTATGAGATGTTGGTAGGTAGTAGAAGGTATGCCAGACCATGCTCGCTGAACTGCACTGGCCAATTAATGCAAATTGTACTGGATGCATCTGTCTGAGCGCCCGTTCAATTTCACCCCACATATTCTCAATTGGAGTGAGATCTGGGGACTGTGCTGGCCAACGAAGCAAGTTAAATTCTCCGTCATGCTCTTCGAACCATCTGAGGACAATGCCAGCTTTATGACAAGGAGCGTTGTCTTGCTGGAAGTATCCATCCCCGCCAGAGCGCACCATTGACATAAACGGATGTACTTGATCTGCGATGATACTTAAATACCCTTGGGCATTAAGGCGTTGTGGTACAGGAATTAAAGGACCCATACAATACCAAGAGAACATTCCCCATACCATAACGTTGCCACCACCAGCTTGAAGTGTCGTGGCAATGCAGTTGGGGTCCATGCTTTCGTGCTGTTTTCTCCATATTCTCATCCTGCCATCTGCGCGATGCATTTGAAATCGTGATTCATCGGACCACATGACCCTCTTCCAGTCTACTACTGTCCATTGTTTGTGCTCCTTTGCAAATTGAAGACGTCTGCGCTAATTTAAAGCAGACAGTAGAGGCTTACAAACAGGCCGTCTGCTTCCATACCCTATACGGCGTAATGTGCGCCGAAAAGTCCGTTCAGAGACGTTTACAGTTGCTCCTTGATTAAGATCACTTTCAATTTGTCGCCCTGTTGCGCTGCGAAACCCTGGCCAGCTTTATCTCTTTTCGAGCATTCAGTACCCTGTGACGGCCACAAGTCTGAATCTGAGACTTGGTTTTTTGCTTGATTGTCCATTCTTTGTACGCATTAACAACTGCTGCTCTAGAACACTTCATAAGTGCAGCCGTTTTGCTGATACTCGTTCCGACACGTCTCGCACCCACAATCATTCCGCGTTGAAATTCAGTTAAATCACTTTTCTTTCCCATATCTGAGCAAGCAGCACAGTATAACTGATGACTCACTTGTCCAGCATTCCCATGTTATAGTTATCTTGCCCTCTAGCAGCAGCGCTGTGACGCAATAACTCATTTGCATAAAACTCTAAGGTGGTCATAATAATTTGGCCACTCAGTGTATACCGTATATACCGTAATATATGACGATCCCGGTTAAAAAAAAAGCAATTTTGTTTAATGTAAACAAAATTTACGGTATTAATATAAGTAATTTGGTAACGGTTGCCCAGAAATTCTGGTTTTCAAAATTATGAGTCTGATTTCCTTACTTTATAAAAAAATTATAAATGGAATTAAATTTAACCGAATAAATGGCTCAATGACTTGCTCTAAGGTGACGTGATAAAATTGCCAAATTTCACCATATTTGCAAATATATAACATATTATAAATTCATATTTTATTGTTAATTTCCTAGAACCATTACCAAAGCACTTCGATAAATTATATATTATAAAATCACATATAATAATCATCACACAATATAAAACCATAATTTATAAAAAAAAAATACCAAAATCATTACTAAAGCACTTCGGTAAAAAAATTATGAGACTTTTGATGTTACCATAAAGCCAGGAACTAGGTAAAGTTTACCATATTATGGTAGTTTTGATCATACGTTTTTCTCAAAGCAGCAAATTACAAAAAATTTATAAGTAAACTCCATTTCTGTTTTACTGATTTTTAAAAAATCTAAATTTTCTTAAAGAGTACACTTTCGTCTGACAAAAACACGAGAAACAGAAATTTTAATTAAATCATTTATATTATTATTTAAGTTATATCTTTTCAATAATATGATTTTATTTATAAAATTTCAAATATTTTATTTTATTTATAGTCTTACGTTATTTATCACATTTCCAGAAAACTTAAAGTATAAGTATTTTTATCTTTCCATTTATTTAAATAAATGATTTATTCAGAAATATGTTATAAAATTTTAAAAATTCTACAAGATTTCAGCTATTAGTTTCTTCAAGATTACAACTACAAAATAGCTATTTAGCTTTTTTTTCTCATTTTTTTTTATTTTAAATTTTGTTTGTGCTTGTAGAATATTTTATTTACAGAAGGCCAAATAATCTGTGCTTTTCTCTATGTTCACTCTCTTTTATTGTTTTGCTGTGTGGCTGTATGTTCTAAAATTATTTAATTAAAAAAATCAGTATTAAATTAAACCTAATTTTGGATCTGCTGTTCAACTACGGATATAAAATATGAAATATTAAATTAATCATTATCACTGCTTTATTTTATTTTGAAAGATCATTTTATTAAAATTTTAACTAAGCAAAATATATGAAATAGTTTCATTTACTTTTTATGCCTTCTTTTAAATTACTTAATTTTTATTTTAAATTTCAGATGAAGCAAAATGTGTGTGCGTTGATAAATTACTTTGATTGGCTAAGATGTAAAAGAGCGAGGATTTCTTGTTTTGAAGAACCCATCAGTGTTTACCAAATATTATGCATGTCAAAGTATTTAATAGAATTATGACATATTTTTTTGCAAGCAACTGAGAAACTTTTTGGTTTAAAATTTATTTTAATATTTATTTTAATTTCCATGGTGTCCGATTGGATGTGAATCGAGAATTTTAACGAAAATTATAATTTTTTATTGTCTATATATGAAGTTTTGTTCATTCATTTTCAAAATGTTTTGAAACTTTTGTTCTCCGATCTATAGGATCGAAATTGTAGTAGTTTTTCCTCTTGCTTGCAAATGAAACAGAATTGCAATTACATACTTTAAATGTATTTTCTGAAAAAAACATTGGCTGTAAGAAAATCTCTTGAAGCAAACATATATTTCAAAAATTGCATTATATAGAATTCTCTGAAACTTTGTATGTAGATTTTATTAGTTATGTTTCGAAGTAAAAGCTAAGGTCTAAGTGTGAATTTAGTATTTTTATCACGTTATAAGTAACAATGTTTATAATTTTTATTTAAAAATCAGTACTGAATAATATAATTAGTTCTATTTCATTGTATATTTAGTTTTTTTTTAAGATTTTAGTTTTAAATATAGTAGGTAATCATGTTATTGATCTTCGAAAAAAATTACTTTCTACACAATTTGTTATAGAGCTATTACAGCGACGCAAAAATATTGTCGGTTTTTGTTCTAATTTGCCCTTATATTGAAGGAAAACCTTTTTTGGTATAAACATAATATCTTTAGCTGTATTTCTCCATTTTTAATTAAATAATAATGCAATTTTTTCCATTAAATGGAAATTAAACTAATTTTCTTTTTAGATCCGCTTTGCGTTTCCTCGTATTAAAAACTCCAGAACTGGCTTTAATTTAAAAGCCTGCTTTCCTAAGTTACGTAAACATTAGCTGAATAATACCCAGTAACTGAAACTGTATTCGTGTTCTTTTAATTACTATATATAAACACGCCATTATGTTGTTAGTAAAATTATAAATTGCTTTAATTGAAGTGTGCCTTAACTGTACTAGACAAAAAGGTTTAAGAAGTAAGATTGAGCATACACCTATTTTAGCACGATGTGTATTAATACAATTAAATACAATTCATACAATTAAAAACACTTTTGGTTTATTCTTTAGTTAAGTCATTTAAATCACGAATTATTTTTGCTAATTCAAATGGACGCTCCCTAGGGTTTCGTGGAAAGTGTTGCGAAAGTTAAGATTTTTTTGAGCAGTAATTGTATTCATAGCCAATCAATAATCGATAATTTATTTAAAATTTAGGCTTTTTATGTGAACATAAATGTGTAAAATACCAATGATTAAGGAGCAAATTTTATTATTTCCATTGAAATATATTGAATAATTATGAAAAAGATATGATATAAAAGATTCAATAACCATTTTGTTATCAAGCTTTACAGTGCAAATTAAAATAATAAAAGTTCAAATATAAATAATTACGTTTCTCTTATATTTTTTTCTTACTTTTTTAAAGCAGTTAATTTTAAAATCTAAAATTCAGTTTATTTTAATCATTTCAGCATATTCATACACCAACAACAGATTAATAATGTTAAGTATTTCATTTCCCATTTAAATATTTCCACGTTCAAAATATTTTAAATATCTTTATTTTAGTCAGTATATTCATAGCTTCTGAAGATTTATTATGTAATTCCGAGATTCCGTCGAAAGAAGGTTGAAAATTTAAGGTTCTATAGAAAACAATTAAAAAACAGCAGGTTTAAGTTTCATAAGTTCAAAGATTTTATTCAGATTTTGACTCGTTAATGATATAGGAGCTTGAGTCAGGGCAAAGTTGATAAATTTTTGGTCAGGGCAGTTGGGCTAGTTATGTTTATTTCTTTCCAGCGTTGAAAAATTACTTTCTTAACTACGTATCTGCATAAATATCAATTGCGTATCTGTATAGATATCTAAGACCTTAGAGGTTAATCATCAAAAAATACCTAGTTCTAAGCTTTGTCTCACTATTTTTTTATTTTTAGTGATTTTGAACTTAGAAAGTAATTTATGCCAAGACAATTACATCACATTTTTTTATCTTATACTAGAGAAATTCATGGGTAAATAATATTGAAAATTTTAAACAAAGTAGACAAACATTTCTACAGGCTCCTCTAATACTTCGTGACATTGTCTAAAAAAAGATAGTTCTTGGAGAAAAAATTCTGATATAATTGCCGTGCTGCATAGTCATAATATTTCTGGTAAAAAAATAATTCTGCTTTATAAAACCAAACTGTAGAGTATTTAAACTATTCATTTGATAATACATATCAGTTCATATGATAATGGTTTACCGGAAATTCAGGTTTTCAAAATTATTGTTCTTATTACCACACATTTAGAAACCTTATTCTAAGATACCATAGATATTCTCACCCGCACCCCCTTTTATACCATAATCTAAGACGCTATAATAAATTTTACAACTTTTAAAACATTAAAAAAAAATTTTTACATATTATAAAACCACATTTTATTGTTTGTTTTACAAAATTCAAGAATGCGCTTCGTTAAAAATTTACAAGATCTTGGTGCTCACATAGAATCAGAAATACGGTGAATTTAACCATATTTAGTTAGTTTTGATTATACTTCCTTATCAGTGTTAATACGAAAGTGTCTGTTACTTATCAATATACAGAAACAAAAGATATTTACATTTAAGTGAATTAAGTTACTTATGAATTTACAGAAACAAAAGATATTTACATTTAAGTGAATTAAGTTACTTATCAATATACAGAAAAAAAAGATATTTACAATTAAGTGAATGCTGAAAAAAATTCAAATTTTCACTGTATGAACAATTATAAATTAACTATTAATTATCTTATTTTTTAAATACATATGATTTTTCTTATTCTTAAATATTTATTGCTTGAAAATAAAAATATATATATTCTAAACATTTAATTTGCATAGATTTAAAAGTTTTTTTCCCCACAAGTATATGCTTCGGTGCATTTATCCCTTTGACCATCTATTGAAAGAAGTGAACTTTAATATTTACTTTACACGCAAAAAATAGAATTCAAATACGTTCTTCGACGAAAAAAAAATTCTAAGCCGATTCGTTACGAAGCTGTTTGACAATGCTTAATCCCTTAAAAGTATTTCCTTGTCAAATAAAATCTGCTACATTTTAACGCACGAACAAACTTCATAACAAGAAATCCTCATTGGTGCGTCGCATTCCAAACCGACTTTTCTGATTTGAATTCGAAGATTTAAATATATTTTTCATCCTAGAGGAATATTAACTAAAACATTTCCTGCACATAAATTAACCATTATTTTACTTCATGAAATCGAAAAAAATTTATGTGAATCGAATTTTTATTTTCTTTTATATATTTCTGAATTAGTTTATAGTGACTGCTTTCATACATAAGTTTGCTCATTCATGCGACTTAGGTAAGATTAGTAAAACGAGAGCGAAAAGAATTGTTGTTGAACATGTATATTTATTACAGTAGCGTTTAATAACTTGTGGGGAAATATTTAACGAATGTTTCAAAGCACCCCCTAAAAGGGTGCCATTTGGAATAAAACTACTATTTGGAGAGATTTAGCACATCAAGCTAATTATTAAAACTCTTCCTCGATCGTCAAAATTAGAAGAAAAAAAATCGATTTTTTTTTTGAAGAATTGATAATTTTACGCAATACAATTCAATAGGATGGTTTTAGAATGTTCTTAGAAATACCTCGGAAAAAATAGTTAAATAACCTAATTTCAATGCCCATTACAAAGTGAATAGCCTAGCTCCAATGTCTAGCTAGATTTCTTTTTCACAGTTTCGAAACAATGCTAGCAGTAAATGTTAGTATAAATAGCTAAGTAACCGAATAATTTTGTATTCATGCTTTTTTAATCATACTAGTTAAAAACGATCTTAAAACCGCAAAAGTAAAAAAAAAATACGTGTTACCATAAACTTTACCTTTAGTTGGATGGAAAGGCTGCTACCGGTTAATATGTCTGTAAATTTAAAATAAAGCTTCCAAAAGTGAAACACATATATGAACTACATATAGGTACTTCAGGCGTTTTTAACTTCATGCGTTGTACTCAAAATCTGTTTGTTAAGATATCTGTTTGAAAAGACTAAAAGATACAAGTGTTTTTTTAAATAATAATTCACTCAGTAAAATCAATTTTTTAAAGAGTGATGCGTAATGAAATATGTGCATTTTGTTAACTATCATAAGACCATGCTCAAGTAAAATAGATATTAATGATTTTGTTTCTGTGTTAGTTAAAATGACAGGGATTGTCAAAAAGAAGTAAATAAAATCAGATTAACTTGATTTTTCCTAGTCTTTTTTTTCGTAAAATATTAAACGAACGGTTTTTTTGTCAATGTTAAACGGTCTTAAAATTATTTTCATCCTTTATAATGGATAACTTTAAAACATGTCAATTAATCCGAGCACATAACATTATTACTTCACGCAAGAAATATGTTAAGCACTAGGATTTGATAATTCGACATTTATTTGCTTTTTTTATTGGTAATTTGTTTACGTTTTAATGCGTGCTACATTTTTCATATACTTATCAAACTTTTTTCCTCAAAAATAATTTCAAGTAAAAATATTTTTGTTTTGATTAAGCTTTTAATGTTATATTTATTAAATCTTAGCAATTTCAAAATGTAATATTTTATGATTCCCTAAAAATGAAACTAGATTTAAATATTTTTAATTCCTCAGAAAATATAGCAAAAAAATTTTTATAAAACTATTATTTCTTGAAAGATTTTTAAAATTTTTCTTTACGTTAACGAACACAAACTAAACTTTTATGTCACACAAATTGCAATAATTTTTCGAAAAATTACCATTTTGGTTAACAAGTTTTGAAAAATATAATAATAAGTGCATTACAAAATAAATGAGGAAGAATTTTAAATAAATAATTCATTGTATTTCGAAATTTATTTCTAACACATAGCTTAGATACATATGTGTTTTAAATATCAAAGGTTACATTTTGCAAATTAAATCTCAAATATTTACTTTGAAAGTTATTGTATTTTATGTAAATACTTAATTTTTTCCCAAATTAATTATGTTGCTATGCGTTTCTTTAAGTAGTTTTAATATGAGTTTGCTCTTTAGGATAATTTGAATACTTCTTGAATAATTTTGTGTGAAAGTATATTTTAAGTTTTTTCGATAAATTTTAAATGAGGATGAATAAATAAATAACTGAATAATGTATGAAAAATAAAAGCAGGGGAAAATCGAAAACTAAGTAACTTTTCGATTTATTCACCAAATGAAAACACGTGCTTCTTTTCCTTTATGGTTAGAAAAATGGCTGCGAAACTAAAATTTTTTAAATATAATTTTGGATTTTGTAGCAAAGGTGGTTTGAGTCACTTCTTTGAATTATTTTGTTGAATTATTTATCTTAAAAAAGATAAAAGTGTAGCAAAAATATTTATTATCTTTACAGCGGATAAATATCCTTTAGTTTCATTTATGTAAATCATTAATTTTTTAAATATGCTATCGACTTTCTAATTCATACACAAATGTGTATTTCATTATACTTTTTTTAAATTAATTGATTTTCATTAATCATACATGTGGCTAAATAACCAGTTTCCACGCTAAGAATTTGCAACTTGATTTCATTGTAAATCAAATCTTCTCTCTTTTAACCTCTTTGAAGTAATCACTTCTTATCCTCTTAATCATGAAATTCGCTTTATTTTACTAGTTTTAATAAAGAGTATAGCAACCATAGAGCTGTAATTTAAATAGCGCACGTCTGCTGTTACATTTCCTCATAACTCTTCGCCTCCTTCATCATGTGCTCTATTATCTCGGTGATTTTGTTGGATAAAAAAGGAGAGTTCTATGACTATTGATATGAGTCCTCTTTTGTAGTTGATTCTAAATTTACGTAGGCAATGGTCGAAAGTTAAGAGGGTTGAAATTAAAGAAGAATTAGTAGGTTGTAGAAGTATTAAAATTAAAGGAACATTTAAATCAATTGAAGCACTTTTTGACAAGACTTCGCTAAATGAAATGTTATTTTTGAATTCCAGTTTTTAGTAGGGGAGAGTGGGGTCAATTGTAACAGGGTACGATTGTAACAGAGCAAAAATTTCGAGTGTCGGGTTCTAGATTTGTTTTTTAGGTGGCGCACAAGGTGTATTTAATAAATCTACATGTACACCCCTGCTAGCAACCATTTTTATATACTTTTGAAAGAGTTACATTGCAAAAGATATTTTCATGCTACGTAAGTACTTTTTTGGTATTAGAATATTATATTGTAACAAAGTAATTTTGTTTAAACAAATAAAAATTAGTAACCGAATATGTAAGTGGACACCTTAATTAACATTTCAATAAAAAAAAAGATTAGTTTTGCTAATTAACTAGCATTGTTTTTAACAAATGAAGCTGAAATGGCGTCTTGGGGACAATTGTAACAATAAGTAAAGGGACGATTGTAACAGCTGAAAATAAATAATCTTATGTTTACAAACCATTACTTAACTCTTTAAGAACCACCAATAGTTTCCTATATCATTTATATTATGTTGCATGTGCATTATTTTATTTGTCACCTTTCACAGCATAAATTAAAATTTTTAACCCCTTAAAGTTAAAAGTTTAACCCTTTAGGTCTCTGCTCATTATTATTTTTACTCCTAAAATATCACTACTATTTTGATCAATAAAAAAATATATCACAACTATGATAATATGTATAATTAACTATGTTTTAGTTGAATTTATGAACTGTTACAATTGACCCCGTAAGTGGGGACAATTGTAACAAGTGCACGACTGTCAAAAATTGTTAATAACTAATATAATAATATTTAAAATAAGGTATTTATTTTTTTTCTAGTAGAGGATAGTCTACTTTACTCGTCTGTCAATAAATACTAATAATATATTGGATTTTTTGTTAGTTAAAAACAGTTAAGTAAAAAATGTTACAATTGACCCCACTCTCCTTTAAGTATAAAATATACATAATTAACATTTTTACAAATTTAAGAAAACTTAAAATTTTAATGATTTTAGAATGGTAAAAATTTGTCTTTTGATAAAACGTTATTTTGTAACATTATTTTGTAGTGTTATTTTGTGACATTCTTGTATATTGATTTTTTAGTGATTTATCGATACTGAAGTACATAAGAACGTATTTAAATTTTAATCTAACATATATTTTACTATAGTACTGCATCTTGTTAAATCATGGACATTGTTTTCTATTAATATATTATTTCAATTGCAACTTTTCACCTATGAAGTATTATTTCTAAATAGCACTTTGGTGTATAATTATTATTATCTTCGTTTAGCTTTGAGTTAATATTGATACTTTTGTGCCATCACGATCTAATGAACTCACGTTATATCTTAAAACATTTTCACTCGGGTTATAAAGGTCGTTACGTCGAACGTCGATTGTATAATATTGAAAACGGAAATTTCATTTTGACGCTATATAGTACGTCATCTCAGTTAATGTACAGATTTTTCAGTTTTTTGTGTGCTTACATATTTCTCCTACTGGTATAGAATATTTTTAAAAAAAATTTCTCTCATTATAAATTTTTATGTTACTTTTCTTTATTTATTACTTATTTAATTGATTTTAATTACTTCAATGAGACAACGAATGATAATTGATCTAGCGATAGACTCATTGCAATTAGAATTTCCATATTGTTACTTCGCAATAGGTGAGAAAAATAACGCTAACAGCCTTTAGTTTTAAATTATATTGACATTTATGTTATGTTCCCTAAATAATAACTACATATGCAATATGATTTTTTAAATACTATTAATATTATCATATCATTTTTGATTGAATTATAGGGCATCAAATTATCGTAAATAACAAATTTATAAATACATTAGATGATAAGTATAATCCTAAATTTAACGTGCAAGAAAAATGGAATTTTGTGGAATTAATACATCATAAAATGAGAAAAAAAAACAGAAATGCTTGAAAAATTATTTTAATGATAAATATAAAAGGTTTAATCGTATTTTTTTTTCTTTTTATTTTTTTAGAGCCACTTAGAACGCTATACATCATAAAATGAGGAAAAAAACAGAAATGCTTGAGAAATTATTTTAATAATAAATATAAAAGGTTTAATCGTACTTTTTGTTCTTTTTATTTTTTTAGAGCCACTTAGAACGCTATACATCATAAAATGAGAAAAAAAAAACAGAAATGCTTGAAAAATTATTTTAATGATAAATATAAAAGGTTTAATCGTATTTTTTGTTCTTTTTATTTTTTAGAGCCACTTAGAACGCTATACATCATAAAATGAGAAAAAAACAAACAGAAATGCTTGAAAAATTATTTTAATGATAAATATAAAAGGTTTAATCGTATTTTTTTGTTCTTTTTATTTTTTTAGAGCCACTTAGAACGCTATACATCATAAAATGAGAAAAAAAAACAGAAATGCTTGAAAAATTATTTTAATGATAAATATAAAAGGTTTAATCGTATTTTTTGTTCTTTTTATTTTCTTAGAGCCACTTAGAACGATATACATCATAAAATGAGAAAAGAAACAGAAATGCTTGAAAAATTATTTTAATGATAAATATAAAAGGTTTAATCGTATTTTTTGTTCTTTTTATTTTTTTAGAGCCACTTAGAACGCTATTTTTTGTTATACATCAAAGCATTAAATCGCTTTATCTGACACACTTTTTATATTTTTTTAATATAAATTTTTCTTTACTGCCATTCTTTTAAGGGCATTATCAAGAAAGATCATTAAAAAAGCATTGTTTATTTTACCTAGGCTTAGTTAATATCATGAAAGTCCAAAATAGTCATTTTCTTTAGAAAAAATATGGGTATACATAAATAATTTTTACAGCTGTTTATAATAATTCTTTATTAATTATATTTATATTAATTATATTTATATTAATTATATTAATATTAATTATATTTATACTAATTATATTAACTCAAAAATTTTTGCTGCGAACTAAATTTAAATTTGACTGTTTTCCGACATTAAAGTTAAAATATGTCTTATGATCACACATTTTGAGAACTGCTCATGCTAAAACTACACATGTGATTTGCAATGATATAGCTAAAATTATTAAACTCCTTTCTTTTGAACAGACGAAATGGATAATAATTGTGATTTAGATTATTTCGCATTGTAATACTATACAAATTCTAAAATAATTTTTAGTATTTGTGTATATTTAAATAAAATATTGGATATGTGACAAATGAAAAGTTTGTGTGCATTAAATTATTATTTGAAGAAATGTTTTGAATTTAAAACAAAAGAAAAAAATAAGTATTTATTTAAAAAAAAAAAAAAAAAAAAAAAAAAAAAAAAAAAAAAGCAGATTTTTACGGCTTTAAATATATTCTTCGTGGAGCCACTACACAATATTTATAAAGCACAGTGTTTCTCAAAGGAAAACTTTTATTTTTATCCTTAAAGAAAAATCCTTTTATATATTTTTTCAACGCATGCTAAAAAATAAAAAAACTATATATGCATGCTTGTTTTATTCTTTGGAGATATAAGCCCCTAACTATGTACCTTATCCCTCAAAATAGAATCACACATACTTGAGACAGCAAATACAAGTTGAAATTAAAACACCCACTCGCAACTGAAACTTGTGGAGAAAGTGGAAAGTAAGGCGCAAGCGCCAGTTACAAATAAAGAAGAATAAAATGTCCAACTATTTAGCGCCCCCTACCGTATTGCGTCGACAGAACGCAGCTTGGAATTGAATATAGTGAGATGCGCTCATGAAACCCGCACAACGGGGTCGAGTTTTGACTTCGGTCTTTCTTTGAAAAGCGAATCGCGAACTATTGATAAGTGATTTGGAAATGTTTTTGAGCATGTTAAAGTTAACAAGAAACATTCATATTTTTGCAACTGATGCCTATTGCATTATGCTTTACAATGCATTAGAATTTATAGAAAAATAAGATAAAATATTATTTATTTAAAACTATAACAAATATTTCTAACTTTGGAATCATAAATATTATTTCTTAACATTATATTATGTCATTTCGATTCGCGGCTAAATTAAAAGTTTAAAAATTTATGAAGAATTTTAAAACAAGTTTAAAATTAGAGTAATGAGATAAAGTTATGTTCTACATACCTGAACGAACTTATCATTCTATCTTGAAATTAAGTAAAGAGCTTAAGAATGTTTCGCTAGATTATTTGCACATGAATGAGGGTATGATGCACAATACAATACGCATGTTTAAATCCAGAAATGTTGCTTAACATTTAAAACTTTATTTATTATTTTTTTTATTTCATTGGTATAAGACTATCAAACCATTATTTGTAGATTAAAATTGTGCTAAGTATATTATATGCATTCAATAAACATTATGTATTTTTGGAGAAAAACTAATTCCATGATGAATTTATTTGTAATTATTCAAATTCAAAGCATTTGAAACCTTAAGATTGGCTCGCTAATGACGCACCGGTATTAATTAAATTTATCTATACGAAAAAACATTTAGATTAACGAATGTCTAGAAACGAAACTTGATAAATGATAAAGACAGATTTATTGCGAGTATGCCAATACAATGGCATAAAAAAATTGAAATATTATGCTAAAATTAATAAATAATTGAAATAAATTATCATGGAGGATTTCATGGAGATGAATGAGACAGTATCTGTTCAGAATGCAACAGAGGAAGTTCCAGAACGTAATGTATTTATTCTACCGTGGTGGCAGCAATTAGTCTGGACTCTAATATTCGGAAGCATGATATTTGTTGCTACAGGTGGTAATGTGATAGTCATGTGGATCGTCCTAGCTCATAAGCGCATGAGAAGCGTCACGAACTATTTCTTAGTCAACTTGAGTTTTGCTGACACAATGGTATCCACGTTGAATGTCATCTTCAACTTTATCTACATGCTAGATGGAGACTGGCCATTCGGAGAGGCTTACTGCAAAATATCTAATTTCATCGCCATAGTGTCCGTTGCGGCATCTGTTTTCACTCTGATGGCCATATCTATAGACAGGTAAGATATAAGACTTCAGTTAAAGAAAAATGTTCCGTTTTGCATGTTTTAATGTCAAATTTTCAGTCAGTGCCTATTCAAAACTATATTCCTTTTTTTTTTTGTTTGATGTTCTTTTATTATAACCTTTACCAACCATATAACCAAATACTTATAGTGTTAATTTAATAGTTCAAATATGAAAGAATTAATTATTCTATGATTATTAAAGCTAGATCAAACAAAGCCAGTTTTTTTAGAAACTAAATGAACATTTCTTTAACCTATGACTAATCAATTGCTCGAGCATTTAGTTATAGGAAGTACTTGCTTAACAACTACATTTAATTTAGCAATAAGAGCAATTCAGAAAAATATTATTCAATTTGCAAGAGCTATCAATTTCAAATGATTGGAATCTCGCTTTAAATTTTTTAGAATCTTTACGAGCTATGGTCAATTACAGTTGTATTCGGTGGCTTAACCAGAGCCACTGAACAGACAATAACAGTAATATATGTTCAATAAACTGCATATCTTCTTAATATGTTCAATAAACTACAATCAGCCGAAGTAATAAATGTATATGAAATATAGTTCATTCATTTCTATTATATCTGTAATTTAGTTATATAAAAAAATATTTTTTCGATAATTAGAGTGATTAACTTTAACTTAATTATAAAATTCCTGAACTTTTCATATTTATTTTGGATTTTCCATTGTGAATTTTAAGTGCTTGTATCTCTTAAAAAGTAAACACTTATAAATCTTATTTTGGCAACTATTGTAAAAATTACAAAAGAACGCAACATTTATATTCATTCTATATACGTACTTGCTTAAAATTGATATGTAACTGCTTCATAAAGTTAGAAAATCGTAAGCGTTAAAAAATGTTTTGTTCGGAATCATTGATGCTCTATGTCATGTTTTCTCATAGAAATGCTTTACTTAGAGTGATTAATGTATATTTCTGTTATATCAAAATACCTAAAAAGACAAGACACTAAAAATGGTCAGATATCTTAGCATTTCTAAAAATTGAAGTGAAAATTTTATTGTAAAAATTTCATTGTTAAATCTTAACTATCCCGTAAGAAATAAATTTTGCACATGAAATACAAACATACAACGATATGTTGTTAATGTTGTTATCAAGGAATAAACTGTTTGTTTTGGATCAAAATTGGGACTTATCGGAACCTTTTTTAAGACCTTTAAAGAAAAATAAATTTTAAGTTAACCTTAATATAATTGGCTGTTTTATTGGTAGAGTGATTCTTATAAACAAATGCAAAATATGGAATTAGTGAGCGAATGCTTTTCAATAAAGATAAGTTACAGATACTTAAATTATTTCGCAGAGCGTAAACTACGAATGTAATTAATGTGAAAAGAATCCTTAATGCTAAAAATCATTAAATTAATGCTTTTGGAGTGGATGTTAAAGAGTCATATTTGTCCGTAGAAATCACAATCTTCACAAAACATTAATTACGTTTTTGAATAAATGTTCCACATTTCTCTGCATAAAATATTATTATTTTATAAAAACCTTTATTTTCCATTTCTTTTACAACAAACACGTTTAACTCTCAACTATATTGGAAATTTTATTCTTGCTTTAATTCTATAGTTACATGTTAGTTGGCGGAAAAAATTTTTAAATTTCAAATTTCAGTTAAAGAGAAAAGTTTTAAAAAATCAAAATATTATTTAAAACATTAATATAAACTAGTGGGCTTCGCCCCCAGCTCGTTAACGCTCGCCAACCCCAGAAAATTGCTACGGAATTTTATATGGTTTGCTTCGCACACCAAGCTCGCTTCGCTCGCTAGTACCTTAGGTATATTGCAAATGCACAAAATTCTAAGAATTCAAAACGATCTTTCAAATCCATATAACAACTCTTTTTTTAAAAAAAAATTACATATTTTTAGTAAATACTAAGTCATTAAAATAAATTTGAATTCAAACATGTAATTCGTTAAACCTATTAGAAATGTGCTATAGTGCGTAAAAGCGTAACAGCACGACTGAGACTAATTTTTCAATGAATAACTAATAACAATAATAAAACAAATAAATTCGTGATATAAATCAAAAATCGTAGAAAAAATTCGATATATATAAATTCATGAAAAAAAGTGCTTTCGACAAAATACTAAAATAGAGATCTATCGACAAAGACTACTCACTTCTGCCTAGCTTAATAGTATGGGATTGCAGCAGCTGATGCTCTCTCAGGTTATTTCAATTTCCGTTTTTAAAAGGGCTATATGTTGAGCCACCTCAGCTAGATTTGGCGGCAATCATTGGTCGATTTTCTAGCGTTGCCATTCGGGGTGGTGTAATGAGGCGTTTTTTTGTCGCCGTGTAAGTAAAATATATATATAGATAGATTTTTACCAACTAAAATTTTGACTGTTTTCAGTAACGAGTTGTAATTACGAGTTGTAATTTCTCATATACACTATATTTACGCACACATTTTTGAATGAATTTTTGCTTTTTATCGTGAACAGTACACTAACACGACACAATTTTTTAAGTATTATGATAATTAAAAGTGCACTTACATAGTTTTGTGTTCCGTTCTAGCGTTAAATTATCATCTTTTTTAATAGGTTTACATAGGTTTGTTGTCTTAAATAATTCTAATTGCTTTTGCATAGTACATATAATATATATATATATATAAAATATTAAAAGATCTTTTTAAGAAATATTTAAAAATTTAAAACAAATAAGTTGAAAAATTAAATAAGGAAAAAATATATTCTCGTCATCAGCTCGCACGATTATATCCGAAAAAATCTATATCTGAAGATCCGAAATATGTTGTATTAAAAAGGCCAAAGTAAAATACATCAATACAATATTGTATTGAATTTTATTTATTTCAAATTCATAAATATTTCTTATGATAATTTTTTAATATTTTTTCTTTACTTTTTAAAAAATCTTTATATATTTTTCCATCTATTCTCTATATTTTTAACTTATTTTATGAGTTCTATGTACTCGCAGCTTATGCGCAGTAAATAAAACGTATTCCTATATATATATATTTATGTGAGTTCGTGCTTAATTTTGACTCGAAATAATAAACTCAAAAATTTGTCTACATTCTAAAACATATATATTAAATGAAAGAAAAATGGAGGGGAAAAAATAATGTCCAGAACGGAATAGCCAGGCTTTACCCCTGTTCGGGTATTTATAGTGCTCTCTGAATGTATTCCAATATTACCGAAGCGGAAAACATTTGAATACATAAGGGAAAAGTTACGAAAAATAAATAAAATAAAATAACATGAAATATTGAACGTCCTAGTAAAAATCTGAATAACTTGCAGCTGTAACACCTATGTAGGAAAGTAAAATGAAGTTATGATCAGCACTGGGGGTGATAAATTTTGGCAATACCAGGTTTTCATGAATATCCTTAGGATTACATGATAAAGTGATCTTTATAATACTGGTAAGACATTTCAGATGAGAAAATATAATTGGTCGCCATGCGGCATAAAATACGCTTTTACGAAAAGTAAAATATCAATCTCTACTCGGCCTTCAGAAATTCAACAAGTTTGATTTAGAGAAGTCACTATTGAACCCTATTAAATTTATAAATTATTAAATTGCATCTGTTTCATATTTTTCTTTTGATAGGGATATCAATAAAGTAAACGGAATGATACTTCTATAGTTCAAACAATTAACCGGACGACTTCATATACTCGCTTTGAACATTTGAAGCCATTTAAATCATAATACTTTACAATTTACAACTATTTTAATACGGTATTTCCTTAAATTTATCCTTTTTAAACTTAATTCCTCCATATTATGAACTTTGAAGAGATTTTGCGATAATTTAATATTTTATCAAATATATAGTTTATTATTTTGTCCAGCAACATGTTTTGATCATCACTTTTTTTAATATATTAGTTACTTACTAAGAAATGTTTTATGGACGCTGAAAAAATATAATTGTAAAAGCAGCACTAGTTAGAAATCATGATCAAGAAATAACAATTTTGGAGTTCAGAATTTTGAAAGGTGGTCTTGGATATCTGTTTGATCTGCATAGATTAAGCATTCTTAAATGTTAGTCTTCATAGATTGGTATGCATAGATTGAGGATTCTTAGATTTGAAAATGCTGGAAACTCCTGCAGCCTGTAATGAACTGTTGATGAATGAGATTCTATAACTCATATGTGTTACTTGTCGACAGTTTTTTGATACAGAAAATATTTTAACACTTCCATTTTCAATCCAATCGTTTTCATCCATTTGCAAATATATGGATTTTAAATGTTATAAATCATTACAAACGTATGCACAGACCATCAACCAAAAGTTAAAACTAAACTAAGCCATCACTTATACTTAGGGCGGTGGTAACCAAGTGGTTTGAGGTCCCGGTTCAAAGGAGCCGGGATTCGAATCTCGATCCTGCTAAGACCCTACTGATTACACGCAATATACGTGCTCGTGAAATTTGCAGAATAAAAAATCCTGACGTCGATCGCTGATCAGTGCCATGGGTACAGGGGTCTGGGGAAAATTCTCTTTCCCTTTGGATCTAAGAAAAAGAAGTAGCTTCGCGATTGAGTGGTGATGCCATTTGTCACCCATGTGGTGCTCTCTTGTCAAGCAAAAGGAAAACTTCTCAACTGGCCAATTTCTGGTGACCATAGTTTGTCTAACTGTCATTAGAAACAACAACAATAAAACTTGTACTTTGACGACGCAGTTCTAAGAATGTTTCTATTGTTTTTGACTGCCTCGTGTTAGTTTTTTGACCAACTTAATATTTATTTAACAAAATTCCTGTAAAGTTTTTGAAAAGAAAAGCTCTCAAATATGTTACAATGCTCTGAGCTGGTTGACATCAAAACGTATAGTATTACGAAATGTATCGTGGCATTATCGCCAAAATGGGTCCATCAGCAAAATAAGTGTTTCCTGACAGTTAAAAAAAAATCTTAGTTATTCTGACACGGAACAAAACTTAAGTTATTATGATTTATAAGACTCTTAAAACAATTATAAACTATTAAAAATCATCCAGAAGATTGTGAAATTACTGAGTTTTAGTTCATTTCTTACATTGAGAAAAAAGTATGGCTAAAACTACCAGAATGTTGTAAACTTTATTGTGTTTCTGGTTCTATGGGGGCCCCAAAAAGCTCGGTAATTTTTATCAAAGTGCTTCAATTTTAGAAAAATTAACAATAAAATAATATTTTATAATATGTGATAAAATTCGGTGAAAGCTGAAAAATTTGGTAATTTTAATCATGATACCGTAGAGCATGGCATAAAACCTTTATTCAGTTAAATTTACTTTCACTTTTTGTATTTACTAAATGCATGGTAAAAAGAACTGTAATTTTGAACTCTATAATTGCCGATGAACCGTTATCGTATGATTGAAAAAATTGCTAAAAGAAAGGTTTCAATACCGTATAGTTCGGTTTTGATTACCATAATTATGGTTTGTTTTACCAGAAATGTTGTTACTATTCAGAATGTTAATTTTACCAATTTTTTTTCTCTGCCTACATTTCAATAATCATTTTGTTATGAAATCTGAATTGCTTTTACACGCGTGTGTAAGGCACCACATTCTGAGAGTGATCTAACACTTTTTAATCTAATTTTAAAGGTATTTTTAATAAGTGGTGGGATGGAATTGGGTTTAGAACGCTCGCTTGTAATGCAGATTTACTTTTAATTTCTATTCCCGACTCAGATTTCTACCCATTATTTCCCATTTATATTCTCTATGATTATGTTTTCTAATCAATTTTGTCGAGGTGTTGTATTAACATAACGATGGTACGAAATTCGTATCATTAAACAGGAAAATATAACAACTTCCACAGTTTGAGGAAACGTTCGCTTTAAAATATTTTGCGAAAAGCAGTAATATATTTATAAGAAAAGAAAATGTTGCAAACTTGAAGTACCCATTTTCTTACTGTGTATATTTAGGGCTTATATTTAAAAAACTAAATATGGTTCCTAATGTGTTCTTAAGGAAAAGTGAGTGAACCATCACGCGTTTGCACTAGAGGATAACTTCCAAAGAACGCATTTTTCCACTCCATTATAATTTGAGAAAAATATGATTTTTGTGGGTTTTTTTATGAGGGTATAAATGAAGTTTTCCATACATAAAATCTTCATGTGGTTGATACTATTGTGTTTTTTTTCAGTAAACATAAGGTAAATATAAAATATCCATAAATACTTTTAAAAAAATCAACTTTTGCAGAAGAAAGGCAAAGAATTGTCTCTTACATTACTGTTCGAGACTTTTAAATTTTGATCATTAAAATAGCATAATAATAGAATATAAAAA
Organism: Parasteatoda tepidariorum; assembly: GCF_043381705.1. Taxonomy (NCBI): domain Eukaryota; kingdom Metazoa; phylum Arthropoda; class Arachnida; order Araneae; family Theridiidae; genus Parasteatoda; species Parasteatoda tepidariorum. The sequence continues at coordinate 45,210,242 of NC_092207.1, read as the reverse complement.
AGTTTTCACATTGGTTTCATTTAAAAATGATGACAAAAAGACTTCTAGTATTTTTTATTTTTCTGTTTTTTTCTAAAAAAATTCCGTATTATGTACGGAATGATATACTGAGGGATTTTAAAGAAACTGATTTTAAGTAATGATGCACTGAGCGTTTTCAAAGAAATCTTTCTTGCAAAAGTAAAACAATATTTGCTCACATACATGTGACAGCTTACATAACTTACATGAACTTTTTCTTCCAAAATTCCTCTTTTTAGTTCAAAAACTTTTCGACAGATGGAGTTCAAGAAATAAACCTGTGACAGAATAAAATAAAAGAAAATGAAAATAGCAACAAAAAAAATTTCTCGAAATATTTAAGGTAATGAAAATCACACATTGATTACATGAACAATTTTTCGAATTTCATTTTAACTAAAAGTAAGGAATTTAGGAGAAAAAAATTACTCCCCTTGTCGGAAAACTTTTTGAGATGTTTTCTTTCAATTTCATCGTAAACCTTCATTGAAATAATAGTACTTATTTTAATATGAAATATTTCAACATTTCCCTTAATTTATAAAAAAATTCTACACTTTTTTAAATAAATTATTTTTAAAATATTAAACTTAGACGTACTTTGTTCCGAGTTTTTAAAATTATTTGCAGGAATTTCAAGGCAAAAGCAAAATTTCATGCTCGTTCTTTCGCGAATAACATTTTCCATTTTGAAAAATCAATGGAATGAGAATTATTCACTTATTAAAGTCTAATTTATTATCAGACAAAAAAACTAGCACTTTTACTGCTAACTGCTTCAAGTTGAAGTCTTTCGAGTGAGCAGTTTGCTAAAGGCAATAGCAATCCCTGAGATTTAAGTACTTTTTCCCGCAATAAGTATTTAGCTGTACATTACGGTTAACACATTATAGTATTGTAATCAATCCATTACTATAATTTTGTCCACTTCAGAATGGAAATTAGCATTTTTTTTCTTTTTACTCTCAATATATATTATTTATATTTATCAACTAAGCGAAGTTTCACAGCACCACAATTTGATAGTTATACTGTCTATTTAAGAAAATAAATAAATAAAATAAAACAAGGAACGAGTGACATAAATACTTTATATTTAAATAAAAACTTTCTTTTAAGCAACAAGAACGTTGAGAAAAGTAATAGTTCAGTTGCAAAAAGTACATGTCAAAGCAAGGACCAAATATGTCACAATCAGTATGCAAAAATGTCACCTCTCTGGCAACATTTGAAAGAAATTTAAGACAGAAAATTATTGATAAAATGAAAATAATATTTCACTTTCCTTGTTGCTAAGTAACTTAATATGAGATTTCTTTGAGAATTGGATATAAACGAGACAAACAGTTTCAGTCCATAAACATGAGAAAGCAAGTATACATCCAAATTCATTAGCCGATAGCTTGTTCCAGAAATGCTTATTCGCATATAGGTCACACCATTAGTTTTCGCTTGACGCATGCACCATGGCAGTCAGAGGGTTAAATACTTTCGTGACTGTGTTCAAATGTTTATATAAGCTGTAATTAAGCTTTATAACCGTTTGCCGAAGATATACACAGTCCAGTCACATTAATGTGACCACCTGACAAAATCCAGAATAACAACCTTTGGCAGAGCGAACAGCTACGAGACGTGCAGGAAAATAGTCAATTAGGTTTCTGAAGATGTTGGGTCATGCCTGAGTCATGCCGACTGGGTTGAGTCATGCCGACTCCAGTGCCGTGGCCAGCTGCACTAGATTACGCGGTTGAGGATCCATGGCGCGAACAACCCGATCGAGGTGGTCCCACAGATTCTCGATTGGGTTTAAATCCGGTGAGTTTGCTGGCCAGGGGAGTACGGTAAATTCATCCTGGTGTTCTTCGAACCACGCACATGCACTGCGAGCTGTATGATACCTCGCATTGTCCCGGTGGTAAATGCCATCATTCTGAGGAAAAATAATTTGCATATAGGGCTGGACATGGTCCGCAAGGACAGATACGTACTTGTACTAATCCACCGTGCCTTCCAGAATGATGAGTGCTCCCAGTGAATGCCAGGAAAACATTCCCTAAACCATAACGCTCCCTCTTCCAGCCTGCAGATTTCCGGCAATTATTGCAGGGTGTTTGCTTTCAGGCGTTTTACGCCGTATACGCCAACGTCCATCTGTCCCATGGAGCATAAAATGTGATTCATCGGAAAAAGCCACCTGTTGCCACTCTGCGGACGTCCAGTTGCGGTACTGGCGTGCAAATTCCAGCCTTCGTCACCGATGAACAGTAGTCAGCATAGGTGCATTAACCAGGCGTCTGCTGCGGAGGCCCATGCGCAGCAACGTTCGCTGAACAGTTGTTGAGGATACACTCTTGGTAGTCCCTTGGTTCATCTGGGCGGTCAGTTGCTCAACAGTTGCACGTCTATTCGTCTGAACGCATCTCCGTAGTCTTCGTTCGCCTCTGCCATCTTTGGCCCGTGGTGCACCACATGTGCCACGCCGCTTGTTTTGTAAAGTGCCATTTTGCCATGCACGGTATACTTTTACCACGGCGGCACGCGAACAGTTCACAAAATCAGTCGTTTCCGAAATTCTTCCACCCTTGGTCTGAAAGCCAATAATCATGCCCTTTTGGACGTGGGATAAATCGCTTCGTTTCTGCATTGCGCCAACGACTGAAATGCTTTTCGATGCCCTAGGACATCCAATATATACACTACACTGTAATGTGCTGCCACCTGCACTCTGTGATTTGTTATTTCACGTTGACGTCGAAAGCAGGTGGTGGTCACATTAATGTGACTGGACTGTGTATATCATAATTGAATTTAAAATGAAGCATTCCCGATATTATTTCTTCACGTAACTTATTAAGATTTTCTCAATTTTAATTAATCATATTGTAGTTATTTTATAAAAACATCAAGGTATTGTAAATATTTCCTTTAATTCCTATTAAGTCTTAGTACACAACTGTATAAATTTTACAAACTGAAACTTTATTTTAAAAGAATTCGGATAAAAGTGGAGTCCCTGAAATATTAGACAAGAAATATTGAAACAGAAAAGTCTTGCAAAGAGAAGTTAAAAATATTGTACTTAAAATATTCCGAGGCATTTTATTCTCAAAGCTTAGCAGAAAGGATTTCTTTTTTTTTTCTTATCGTTTGCTACACAATTTTTGCTGTCATGGTCGTATTTTTCACGTGGCATGAAAAATGATGTCATGTTTTGTGGTGAATAATAATCTAAGAGCTTAGTAAGGAACGGGAAAACGTGAAATATGCATGTTAGCGTTGCATAGAGAAGATTTCCAACAAATGGTATCACGAACAAGTAAACTTTGCTGCAGAAGATTTTAATATGTTTCTTTGGTAAAAGTAGTAGTTCAAAGTAATATAAACGCACGTACATACAGAGCGAAATATATGGAAAATATGTTTTGTTATTAAGGAGAACTGCACATTAAAAGAATTGTACACTGTAAAAAAAAGAAAATAAATTGTAATTTCTGTAAAAACGAAAGAAAGCACTTTTTACAGTGAAAAAGAATTGTTTAACAATAAAAGTAAGTTATTTCAGTTTTTTTTTTTTTTAATGTTAACCGTAAGCTACAAAAAATCCGTTATTTTACAGACGCTCTCTGTATGTTTGGCTGCTTAAAGCTTTTCTTCACTAAAAAGTTTTTCTCTGTTTTCACCCTAATCATAAGAGGATTAAAACTGTCAACTATAATACTGGTTTTTGTAATGCAGTTTCGCTTTCTGTAAGGAAACTTCATCTTCGTTTCAAATCATTTCACGATTATTTTCTTACTGACTCTTACTTTTAAGCAATTATTTTTTTTAAGTTTGAACATCCTTGTAAGTGTTGTGATTCGACTTTATTATCAAACTGATACTCTACCCATTTGTTATCTATGTTTGGACAAACATTTTTGTTCAATTAAATTGCAAGATATTTTAATAAAGGTGGACCACAATAGTTTAAAACTTATTTATGCTTATATATGACTTTTAAGATAAAGACATTTTAAAATTTTTTTTATTAAAAAGCGCAAGAGTGTCCATGGCTCAGAGGTCAATACGCTCGCATTCCATTAAGGTGACCCGGTATTTCATTGAGCAAACATGGCGATATGGACATAATTTTATGAAATAAAAGAACAGATTGCGAACTTCTTCAAATATTTCTACAAAAAAAATATGAATCGTTCTATAGTAATCTGCAAGTTAGTGAAAGTACGATTAGTTAAAAACCTGAAATTTAAAATCTCAATGTGTGTTTAATTCAGTAATCTTCGTTCAAAGTTTTCCTAATCAAAATTTTCAAATTAAAAATTACCATAATTTTTCTTAAATATGAAGTTCTTGCTTTTTATAAAATGAATTTCAATGAAACTATTTTTTTTATTAATGCTTGTAACTGAATTTTCTTTTATGATAAAATTTTTTCTCAAAATTGGACTTTTTGCGGGTTTTTTCCTCCAAAAATTATAATTAAAAACATAATTAGCAAAACACCATATATTTTACCGAATATGTACAAAATGAACTTTTATAGATCAAATATTCTTTTTCAGCTTTTTACAATTAAAAAATTATATAAAAAAGTTTTCCATATATGTTCTAATAATAATAATAACAATATTGCATATTTTACTTGGAGACGTTTGGTTTTGTTGCCAATTATAATAATTACTTGAACAAAACAAATAATATTTTGTCTACAATTGTTATTTATTTTTCATGCAAATATTAAAAAAAGGTACCAAATTTAGTCGTGTATCGCTAAACTTTAAATGTCCTAATAGTTCGTAAATAAGTACAATCACAATAGCCTGTATATACATGTTCAATAATATATAATTTATAATATATAATAATTAGTTTCATGGATATTTTTTTACAAAAATTCCAATTAATTTAAACAAAAAATATTTTTAACAAAAAAAAATTTCAACATATTTTATAACATTTTTTCAATAATAATGTCCGTAAAATGAATTATTATATACTAATCATTATATAATAGGAAAATATTTTAAATAATAATAAAATATTTAAAATGAAAATAAGTATTCAAAATACTTCATTTCGAATAAAAATTTATTTTGAATAAAATAGTTTCAGAAAGTGCTTCAATATTTTAGAATTGGTCTAACTTTCGTTTGATTCTAAGAAATTTCCGATAAAAAGAGATTTTAGAAAAAAGTCATATTGATAAATCAATATTAAAATGGTGAAAGTAATAGATTTATGTTTGTGATAAGTGTTTTCATCAATAACAATTTTTCCTTCCGTTTTCATAGACATTTTAGAAATTTACTGAAAGAAAATGAAACGTAAAATACATTAACGTATCCCTCCTTGCTCAGAAACACGATAACCTTGGATAGGCCATGGCTTTCCAAAGAATTTTCTTCTAGGTTTCTTCATTTTTGTCCATGGTCTTCCAATTAGTCATTCTTAAAATGACGAGATCCCTTTTTAAGCAGTCAGTGTCATCTGAGGTTGGGTCGACCTCAGATGCCTGGCTAAGAATATTTTCCGTGTTGGACGTTCTTTGTTCATTCTAATTACATGAGCAGCCCATTTAATTCTTTCGATTCTAAATTCAAGAGTTTGTGCCATAAACCATCAACTTGTATTTTACCAAATATCTTACATAATTACCAAATATCTATATTACTCTTAGTATCCGCTGCTCAAAGACTCCAACAACATTTTCATCTTTTTGTATCATTGTCCAAGTTCCTGATGAGTATGTGAGTATATGTCTGATTAGAGATTTATAAATTAATAGCTTGGTCTTCCTTTTAATTAAGTTAGATATATCTTAAATCTGTAAAAGCATCTGTTGGCAGCATTGTTTCTGCTCTGAATTTCAAATGTGATGTTGTTGTCAAATACTGACCTTGGAGCCCAACTATCTAAAGCTATCAATTTTTGCTAATTTATATGTACCAATTGGTCGATATTATGTCTGGTAAAGATGCGTTGTTATCTCTCTTTTATTCCCTATTCTACCTAAAATGATGAGAGGAGGTAATACTATCTGGGTTAGTATTAGATGAACTCTGATCCTCAATTTGTAAGCTCTCTGCATGAAGTAAATTATTAAAGTGTTCATTCCCCCCCTGGAGAATTTTAGTTTTAATTTTGTCTGTCAAGAAAACTGCCCGGCTGTTTGGGTCGGAACCAGCAGCGTCATATATAATTTAATTAAAAAATGTGGTTTAGTAGAATTGGAAAATAAAAAATACAATAAAAACACATATTCATACATCATTTATACACGTTTAAAATACATCTACAAGTATTTTAAACCTCATCAAATAAAGGCCAGTCTCATTCTGTTAGAAAATAAATTAAAATAAAAATAAAATTCACAGGTGACGTTCTGATATTGGCGTTGGTTGCACGTTTAAGTATTTCTTAATTTTTCTTACTTTTATCAGTGACGCTATATTTTGTTCTTAAACGTTCTGACAAATACTATGCTAAGTGTATTATAAAATCAATATTGATGTAGCTGATTAAGAAGAAATACTTCACTAAATTATTTCCACAAATACGATTCTAGTAAATTCTCATAAAATATAATGCAAGCATATGAAGAATCTCCTCCGAACATCTTCAATAAAGCATCTTTCTAACAGCACTCCCAAACTTTCCTTCTTTACCTTTAAGCTTTCCTTACAATGCGGAAGCTTTTGTTGACAAAATATGATACTACAAAGTTTATAGTTACTATAATATTTGATACTTTCGGTTTATAATATTCTTAATATCTTGTGAAAAGGTTAAACATGTCATACTTACAATTACTAGATATTTCAAGGTGTAAGTTTTTACAGAAATTTACTGAAGGAAACAAAACCAGGTAATTATCAAAAGTCTGTTTTAGAAACATCAATAAAAACGCACGCCTTGTAAAACGTGTATCTTTTTCAATATATATTTGTTAAACGCAATTTATTTTCATTTATAGCATTTAGCATTTATAACATTTAGTGTCATTTAAAGCATTAAACATTCTTAAATAATGTTTCTTATTATTTCTTTTTGAAATTGATTTTCAATTCTTAGTAAACATTCGCTGGAACTCAATAAAAAGAATGCTATAAGAGTGCTATAAGAATGAGCCTTATGTCAAAAGCCTCCAAATTTTATTTTATGCAATGTGCAAAATCAAAAAACGGTTTATTATAATAAATAAGATTTTACGTACAGATATGAATTCTTAATGGTCAGATGGATAGAATTAATTTGCATTGACGGCAGTAAGTCCATGGTTTGATCTTCATTAAGATCCCCACCCTTCTACTCACCCACTTTCTATATAATACCATGGGGAATAACTTTATTTATGCAGGAAAACCTATACCATGCAAGGAGAGGTCACGGCATCGGAAAATCTCTTTGCAATGAAACTAGTATATAAGACAGGACATAAAATTTCATTTTCAAAGGTAGAAGCAGGGCAAAAAATTTTGCACGCTGTTTTTTTAAAGATTAATGTGAGAAATTTTTAAACTTTCATCTGATATAGTTTTAGAACTTTTCGCTTGCAAAAACCATAAAAGAATGTAGGATCTGAAAACTGTAGCACAAAATCCTAAACTCTTAAACAAATTTGGGAAACATGTTGAAAATGTTTCACTGAACTTCACCAACATGTGAGCCCATGTTAATTAAATTAATATAAACTTAAATTCTGCCCTTTATGATAACATAATATCCACTCATTCATCAAAGAGATTTGGATTTAATTACACGAAGGTTTAATTACACATATTTTAAATAAGGTCCCAAATTTTAGTCGTTTCTGTAGTCGTGGGAAGATGAAAATTGATGAAAATTTTCATAGATTTCAACATATATGATGACATAAATTTCTATCTTTTCATGATGTACATCAATACGCATGTCCGCTTAAAGTCTTAAGAACGTGTCACAATTTTCAATATTTGTCCGCAACAAACTCTGAGAATAATATGGCAGTTTGAAACATACTAATTTACAAGACAAAACTTATTCGCTAGCCTTGAATAATTGATCACCAGTAGCGAGCCAGCGAATTGAAATTCCACACGATGCTTTTAGGGTAATCCATACTCAAAGTAATAGAACGCACTAGCCAGCCAATTTCGAGAAAGATACATTTGAAAATTCAAGCATATGGGCACCTTTACATATCTTTATATATTATAGTTTGGGAATGGCACAGTGGTCTGGTGGCAAGGAATCCAAATAATAACGAGACACTTGAAATTTGAATCGCAAAATGGACTTTTCTTGTTCTCCCTGATAAAACATTTCTTTTTTGTTTACTAAATGTTTTAATATAATTTTGTTTAATGAACTGTAAATTTTAGTCTATTAGATATTTCTTGGTATTTAAATAGCAGTAACTATTTAATCTTTCAATAAAATGATAAGGATAAAATACATTATTTATAAATAATGCTAATAATAGCTAGTTAGATTTTGGCTAGTTAATTTTATTATAATTTTTTTAATGAACAATAGTTTAGATTGCGATTCATGAGAAAGAATTAGAAATAAAAAAAATACATACATCTTGCATAGACTATAAGCAATAATTTTTTGCATGAACAACATTTCATAAAGTTGATTTGCCTAATATCATGCATCATTTACATTTTAAAAGATTAAAAATTGGCGATGGAAAATAAATATGAACTGTCGTTTTGGTTACATTGTTATCTTCTCGAGAATTTTACGCCACAAGTTCGTATCAGAATAGTACTTAATCTGACACTCACTCACTTCCACTTTACAATCTAACTTTTTAATTGTTAAAACCACTCTTCCTAAATATTATTATTTTAACAAATATTTTTTATCGAATTATTGTAGCTTAAATGTCAAGCAATATCTCATAACTAATGGAATGCAAATCCTTAAGTTATGAGATATTCCTTGCATCGAATTAGTTGAAATATAATTCATTCTCGTATTCTTCTTTTACTAAACTTAGATTTATTATTTGTTAATGTATTTTATTGTAGCCAATATAAACATTTTTGTTTTGAGTACCTAGCAACGTTGATGCATAATTTGTTTGTTTATGTTCCACATGATTTTGTGCCTGTCTTTGTGCAAAATCTCTGTATACACATATAATGAACGAATTGATATCTTTGAAATAGAATCTCTGTGAAAGAATTTCGAATGTGTCACTTGAGATAATTAATACTTGATGGACATGCCTTACTCGAAATAGAACGGAAAGAACAGTTGCTAACGTAACCAAATGTCACTTTTCAGCAACCATTCAAGATCGCGATGCCCCACTACGTCACTTGCAGGTATCCCATTACATGAACCGCTCCGCAAACGTCTTCACGTTCGCTGCTGCTAACAAACTGCACTATTTGTGAAAATGAGATTTGACTATTTTATTTATGATCATTATTTATTTTTACATAAACTAATAATTTATTTTTACATATAACTAATTTATTTACGACAGTATAGATAAAGCAAAAGAACTGAAGCTGCTTGTTAAGATGTATCAAATGCTCAAAGCTATTTATTCAGGAAAAGTAGAGTTTTTTGTCTGAATTTCTTAACCTAAAATATTGCCTGCTTGAATTAAATTAGTATATAGAGATTATCTCCTCGAATCATTAAGATTAAGTACTAGAAGGTGGAGATCAGATCATTACATCAAAAGTTCATCAAGGTGGTCCGGTTTTTATCTTGTCCGCTATATATTGCTTAAGACACAATAACAAACTTGCAGTTCAACAAGAGCTCAACAAAACTACTTCGAACATTGAATATAAGATACCATATACCTAATTTACCAAGTATTATAGCGTGCAGTTTTTTGTGCACGGTGGTCTCCATTTTCTGTTCAACAAATCATCTACATAAAGTTTGTAGTCTTTCAAAACTAAACGCAGTCATGAAACTTTAAAAATTAGCGTTTTTCGCATGACGGTCAAAATGACCATTTTTGTTTTAGGCATTTCTATGATTAACTATAATTGCAAAAAACATAAAGATATCAAAGTCTTATACAGTGTACTTTGACGCAATTTGGGAATGGTAAAAAAAACTTGGAGCTTTAAAGTTCAGTTGTACCTTTAAAGCTATCATAAAAAATTACAGTTAAAAAAGATTAAAACAACCCAAATTGTGCTTCTTGTTTAAAACTATATGACAGAATTGTAGAATCTTCTGAATTTTTAATTTTAAATCTCATAAAAATATAATATATTAAATCAATCTATTCAAACAATATATTTACGTATTAAATTTAAACAAATATAATATATTTCCACCGAAACTTATTTGTAATTATAAACAACTACAACACATTGTCAGCAATTAGCAATTTCGGAATAAAAGATATTTATATTTTCTAGCTTTTCGCTTTATTTCATCAAATAAATCCTGAAAAATCAAATACGCATCTGGACCATTGATTTATTTATGCATAACGAAACTTTAATCTAAGGTTGGAAAGACGAACCCTTTCAGACATCGGTGATTAACGGGACATATCCATATCTTTTAACGACCATCCTGTAATTTTGCCTCCGTTTAAAATATTTAATAGAATTGATGAATTTTCTGAACATTTAATTTTAAATCACCGAAGGATTTTAAGAGGCTTATAAAGAATGAAGTTGAACATTTAAAAGTTTTCTCGTAGTGATATAAAAATGACATTTTAATAAAATAAAAAGGACCATTAAAAGTATTTTTGACCACGTTAAATGGATAAGTGAATTTTTTTTCTTAAATTTAATGTAAAGGAGATGTATTAATATGCTCAATTACGATTATACAATAAGGTATGTACAGTGCAATTTGGATACAAATACAATAATAATGAAAATTGAAGGCCGGGATAGCCTGATCGGTTGGGCGATGGGTCCATGTCCGAGAGTTCGTGGGTTTGAACCCCGCCGGCCGAAGATTTCCCGTGTAGTTGGTGACTGATGCACGCTAAAATTCTGTCGAGTCGCATAAAATTCTGTCGAGTCGCGAGTTCCCATAACAAATCCATACCTCTGGGATTACTGGATTGGAGATCGATTGTTCTCTGATTCAGGTCAAAATTACGATCCGTGGATGAATGAATGGGTCCGCCTTATAAACAAGTGAGACGTTTGGTGAGGAAGAAGTCGAATTCTTGGCAACAGATGGCGCCACTGAAAAAAAAGAATCACTCTCTCTGTGTTAAATTTACTCGGTTTCACCAAGCAGGCTTGACCGTGTGGCAAGTGGCATTCAAACCAACCAACCATGAAAATTGAAGAGAAAGAGTATACAATATCAAAATATGGAACATATGCAATGGAAAGTATGCAACACCGCCAAGCTGCCATTGTCACAACTGGAAGAATATTTGGACAAAAAATTTAAGATGAAATAAAATAATTGTTTACCTCGGAAGTGAACTAAAAGGATCGCAAAAGCAGAAAAATACTTCCTGCCATGTTTGTCAGTGCATCCACTTTAATTTCATTTAAATATTTTTCCCTTTTTGAAATTCCAGTTGCTAGTTATTTTCAAAAAATCTTATTATATATATGTTTTGACACACACTGTTTAATCTACTAAAAAGAATGTAGTATTTAATAAGTAAATTCGAATATTGAGAGCCAGAGGAAAAGTTGTAGTAAAGAAAAATAGCATCAAAAAATTTCATATTTTTTGTCTGTATGTGCCTGATTAATAAACTTTTTCTCTTCATCGCAATAATTAATAAAATTACTCCGCTAATGCCCCTCTGCTACCAGTTCGTGGACATTTGTGTGCTAAAGAAATTAACACTTCATCCGAGCATTTGATTTTTATTCTGTCACGTTAATAGAATTTTCCATCTCTTACGATTACTGAAAGCTTAAGAGATAGAAGGAATTAAGCAACATTGCATTGTGTAGTAAAATTCCCATAGAGAACTTTGCCAAGCATATTGTAAAAGAACTTGAGGTTGAATTATTAAATTATAAAGGTTCTCCTGAACAATTATTAATACTGAAGTTATTTCACTCTTTGCTGATACTATTATAAATTTGCATGCACAAAATATTATTTCCCTTCACGCACTTATGAAATATGCATTAAAAAGTAATTGAATATAATTTTATGATATTATTAAAAATATATTGATAAAAAATATTTTGATTGCAAACTTATTGCTACTCTGTTTAATTCATATAAATGCAAAACATGCAAGTGAAAAAAATGTTCCTCTGTACAGAGGGTAAAAAAAAACAAAAATTCCTGAATAACTTTTGATCTATTGATTGACTCAATCTAAATTGGGTCCCGCAGTTTTAATATCGTAAATACTCTGCTCCCAGTAGAGCACCGACGTCAAGCATTACTAGCTGTCCAGAAGCACCTCTTTTATCTGCATGTACAAGGACCGCAAGTGCATGGTATCGGCGTCCCACAGTGGACTGATCGTTAAGACACGGTTCCCAGCAAATCACCGAAGTCAAGCATCACTGGCTGCGGTCAGTGTGCGGGTGGATGACCACTTGGATCAGTCTGCGCAGGGACCGAGGGTGTGCGATATTGGTTCTCGTTAAACTGTGCTGCCGTAAAGTGCTCGACTTCACGTGCAGGTCGTTGTGGTGCCTATGTGCTCTGCAGAGGATCAAAGTTGTGATGGTATGTCTTCGGATCATCCTTAAGGATGTTTCCCAGACCGTCGCCAATAGCCTACTGTGCAGCTCTAGTGTGACGTAAATGAACTACAACAAAAACATGGTAACGGCTCTCGTTAAACTGTATTAAAAGTAAAATGCAAAATGCTCGACTTCGCCCGCAGGCCGTCAGGCTACCAAACCGAGGGAGCGATCTCCTCTGCAGAAGATCAAAATTGTGATGACTTGTCTTCAGATTATCTTCAGGGTTGCTTCCCACATCGTCGCAAACAGCCAATTGTGCTGCTCTAGTGCGAAGTAAATCAAGTATGTACGTGCCTACCTGATCTTAATAGGTCTTGCTAATTAATTTCTGCAGAAGATATATTTATGTTACGAAATCAGACACAAAAACGTACCTCCTATGAATAAACATACCTTTTTTCAACCGATGTGGATTTTTGACACTTCAAATATGGTAGTGGATGATACTATAATTAAATAAACAATATTTATAATTGGGAGAAATGTTTTGATTCGTTTCATCAGATTTGTAGATATGGCGAAATACGATGAAAGGGGATCAAACATTCCAAGGGATCAAACAAAGGCTACTCTCCTGCATAACACTATTGTGTGTATAACCCATATTTTTCAAATTATGGCTATCTGCACTATGGTAAGGGAAGTGTCGAGAATCCAAATCCAGATTCATTTAGAGAAACGTTCTCATAGTGACTGATTTCGTGACTTAAAATACTGCATTCACTGATCAATTAACATATTTAAAATAAGGCCCTAGTACCATTAAGAGTAAATCCTAATGCTTGAAAATACGGACACTGGAACAAAAGTTTAATATGTTGTTCACTTTTTTTTTTGTTCATTGTACACTATCCAACGGATTTACATTTAATATCGGGTTCATTTCTCAGCACATTCAAAGCTACTAAATTATTTAAAACTATCATAAATTAAATAAAAACTTTTTATTGTATTTAACTGCAATTAGTTTTTAAAAAGGAAGAAACTATTAATAATTTAACAACTATTTGTGAATACAGATGATCAACATGCTGTAAGTTCGATGTTTTAAAGAATTGAAACGAAAAACTTTTTTATGTACATTGAAAAATAAAAAATCCTACTATTTGTAAATGTTGCTGTCCTTTAACGTTGCACTAGATTAATTGTACGAATCTCTTCACAATTTTCTTTTCAGCTTAGTTTTAATAGGCTTATTCCATTAAGGTAGAAAAACTTCTGGCTAATAAGAAAAAATCTGAAGAATTTTTCATTACGCTTGCCTAAGTATGCTGTCCCGTTAGTATGAGTCTTACATTATGCTGACGCTTTTTTTTTAAATAATGAAAGTTCTTGAGATCTAAAACTAATTATTAATTAACGTGAAGTACAGTGACTCTTTTATATACTTATAATTAATTTTTAATGAATGATGCAACGAAAGATTACTGTAAGAAGATTGTACATGCGGTTAAAAAAAGTAGACTAATGCTTCGACAGAGAAAACTTTACGTTTTTGAATTTAAACATTTCTGTAGAAAATAACATTTTGAGCAATTAGGATTAACTTAAAAATATTAAAAAAAGAGATATATCATAAAAAGTAAACGTATCTGCTAATAAAATGTATTTGTTTTTTACAATTTATCATTGAATATATGGTTATTTCATAGCAAAGAATAAGGATAGCAGATATAAATTATAAAACAACTTATCTAGTAGTCGAAATAATGAATATGTTTTTATAAATCATGCATTAATGAACATAATTAACTAATTTTAAGAAGGATTTGAAGTGTGGAAAATGTATTATATTTTTTGCGTAAATGAATACGATTTATCAAAATGATCTATGATTTCATTTAATTTAAATATTTGTTGAATCTGGTATTCTTTAAAAGGAATTTAAACTGAAGTTGTTCAATGAAAATAATGTCTCTGAGAGGGTTTTAAGATGCATCGTGTGAGTCTACGCTCCTATAGCTAAAATGTAATCATATATCATAAGTTATAATTCATTCTGTATTTAGAACTTAAACAGAGAACGGATTTAGAGATGTATAAGCTGACTTCACTTCACTTACCTGTCCACTGAGAATTCTTCAATGATCAATCAGTAAGATAGCAACCAATAGGAATACGTTTCAATTAGAATGGGAATGTGTATCGCCCAATAAGAAGGGCGCAAATAGCTAGTTGCCCTTTAAAAGAACAAAATTACGGCAATTGATTGATTTATTCCACTCTAAGATGTAGTTCAGCGTCAGGCTAGGCTAAATTTGAAAAGGGTGAAAATATTTTTAAAGCACATTACATACACAAAATTATTCAAATTATGATCTTTAATAGTTAAAATTCTGTATTTTTTTGTACAAGTTTCTTCAAATATATTTTGGTTATCTATATGACTTTTTTTTAATTTTAATATTCTGTGAATGCAGTGGATTCACCTGAGATTGCAAAAGCTTGATGTTCAACAATAATAAATCATTTGAAAATATTTTAAGATGTATTGTGTGATTCAAAAACTCTATTACTAAAGCATAATATTTTACAATTTATTTTTTATTCGATGATTAGATTTCAAACAAAAAAAAATATGCAACATTTAAAAAGAAAATATATTTTTGAAATCTGTCAAATATAAATGCACTTAAAAGTTTGAAAATTGATGGGTGATTTTCAATAATATATTTATTAATATTTAGTATGTTAGATACTTGTTTAATATCGAATTCAGATATGAGCTTAAGTCTTTGTTTAATACAACGTGTTTCGCCGCTGAAGTGTGCATATTTTTAATACATGAGTTGTTGATATTTGTACCCTTTTCACGTCGTTTCAGTTTGTTTCACAGTATTCTTTGTCAATAAAATATAGGCCATGCAAAAGCAAGTAGCTCAACGAAAACGATAACTTTGAAAGTGTTTTAAGATGTATCATGTGAGTCAACGTTTCCCTGAAATAGTTCCTTGTTCCGGAACTGCATATTTTCACTTAGATGAACACAGGCAGCCTAGATAAATACCAGGACGTTATTAAGAAACTTTAATGTGACAATAACGGGGGATGTACTCTCTTCTCGTTCGCATGAGGTGGCTGCTGTGTGTAAAGAAAAATATATGAGCTGTGCGAGTTTTCTCTGCAAACAAATACTGGGTTCTGAAAGGGAAAGATAATTTTGGACATGCAAATGAAGTAGAATAGGAAAAGTATTTCTTCAGGCAGAAATGCAGATTTTAGGATTCTTAAAAGCACATGTGGCAGTGCGCTTATTTAAAGTAATACATTCTGGAAAAAAAGTTATTTTATGGAATTTTTTATTTATTTATAATAAAGATCAGAAAAGAAAGATTATACAAAGAAAAATATAGTTTAACAGTTATCTTAGAAAACAGAAGGCGTACGTAATGTCTCTGTTTGTCTTTTTCATTCAAATGAAACGTTCTACTCCCACTACCCATCTTATGCAAAATTTAGCGAATAAAGTATTAAGGGGAACAAAATTTCACAAAAAAGTATCACTTAAATTGGGCCCCTGAATTACTTTGTAACGTAGAAATACGTGATATTGATAAAGTGATAATAAATGTTATTTTTGAATTAATATAATGTGCAGGAAATTCTACTATAAATAAAATTGTAAACTACTATAAATAACACATTTGTCAAAAAGTATTTTAAGTGAGAAACCAAAAGAAAAAGAAAACAAAAACTTTTTAATTGCGAAATTTGATTTTATTCACCAATATCTATTTAAAAAACATTACATTCAATCAAAATTTTCTCTAACATTTCTTATTATCTTTTGTTCTCCTTTGAGATTTGCAAACAAGTAATAGTTGCTAGGGAAATCAGAAAGTAAGCTGGTGGGATAAATATCAGAAGCTCCGTTTTTGAAGTTTTAATAAAACACTGTCTTAATGAAATAGCACTTTATTCTTGCTGCGTAGAACTTCATTTTTCCTTGATTTCTCTCTTCAATTTGTTGTTTCCTGTTTCTATGTAGTGGATTAATGTTTTATCATACAATAGTAAAAAATTATTTGGCGCAACTTTTTCAGCTGTGTTTTTGACTACTTTTGATTGGCCCCCTGACCGATGATTATGACCTGACCTCATGCATTACTACAGATCGAATTCAAATGTCTTGCTTATTCCTCCTAATAACATCAAATAGTACTCTTATTCATCAATACGCTGTTGTTTTTGTTCTTCTTTGAACAAACTCAGAACCGATTCGAAAACTTACCTCCAAAAACATACCACCGTTATAGCGTTGAGTTAGTATTAATGGACGAGGCAAAACCACTGTTACTGCAAGCAATCTGTGATTCTATTCTGCTACACTAGAGAGAATATTGCACAGCAACTCATTTTATGACTATAACACAACAAACTGTGCGCTGCCTGTGAAAATACCGCCAGATGAAGACAATAACAATTTTTAGGGCAAGATATATATACAAATTATATCTACACAAAAATATCTACACGTTAAATACTGCCTTCTAGAATTCCCTTTCAGAGTTCTAGTACACACAAGATCTTTCGCGCCATCTTAAATAGAATGTGTTTACTGTACTTGGTTATTTTTTATCACTATGTTTATAACTTTGATATACTGGCTTGAAGCTCAGTACTTCACTGATGATGCAAAAGCACTGTAACAAGCTGGTTAAATACACATTCGGCTTATTTGTGTGCATAAGGCATTAATACACAAATAGTCAGTAAGATGCAATGGAAAGTGCTTGAATGCACTCGTACTTGATGCCTACGTTAAAAAATGGAGGAAAAATATACACTTCAGTTTACAAATAAGGAACTATTACATTTATGCGGGTTTTTTTATTAACTGCGATACATAGGTTAGTATTAGAATCACCCTTATATTTCTTAAACAGCCTTTAGAAGCCCTATTGAGCTTGAAAGGTATTTTTCGCTATCAATTGATGTATTAAATCAACTCTCACTATTTGATTTAATTCAATGTTCTCTCACCACTCTTTATTTCTCTTCAAAACTTTTCTCCGAAACATCGATACCTCAATAAATAATGGTCAAGATGTCATGAAATTTTGGTAGACGTCTCTCGATAGTCTGTACTATTCAAGAAGAAAAAGAAAAGGAAAAAATAATGTAAAAAAGCTGTTTTGTAAATCCATTAAAATATTTTCTAGTTTTTCAACATGACATTGTTTGGATTAAAAAATAGGCTCATTACTTAATTATCTTTTAACTTTCATGCAATGCTCAAAAATAAGTTCTTGTGGGAATAGTGATACTGTTTCATAATCTTTTTTTGGTGCAGGTATATTTTTTTTGTTTTAGCTCAGCTGTAAATTTTGAAATTGCACTAAAACATAACATCATTTCGCCCCCTCCAATGATTTTACATCACTTTATTTATAAAAACATACTTCACTAGAACTATTTTCATTTAATAATGGTTATTCACAGGTGTCGCAATACTAATATTGTAACAGCTATATTTTACCACAATCATAATTTTTGCTTTTCAACAGAATAATTAATGGCACTATTATTTCTAGAATAATTTTTCATCACAATGTTTGACAAATCTTTTTTTTTCTGTTTCTCAAAGCCCTGTTTTAAATTATATCGTTGTAATTGGCACTTAGTGCGAAATTCCGATGCTTTCTTTATGATTTACTGTTTTTTCCGTAATAATTTATCTTTCAATTCTTCAGAATAAGGATAAATTCTCCAAGAAAAGGTAACTACACACATTATTGGGGAACTTTTGCATAAGGTTTGTCTTACGTTACACGTATCGCTAACTATGTTTTCTACAGCCTAGCGTTACTACCCATTCTAATAAATAATATTTTGCATCGCCAGATTGCATAGAAACGTTGCTTTTAGCGTTTGGGGGGACAAAAGAATGTCGATCGTATATAACCAACGAGGTATTTATTTTCTTCTCCGAGAAGGTATAGCTTCGGATAATTGTGAACATCTTAAGGGGGGAGTTTATTGACTATGTCAAACTTCATCTAAAAAAGGAGTTCAAGATAGAATCAAGTTAACTTGTCTAATATACTAGTGAATTATATAGGGGAGAGTCGGGTACCCCGCCCAATTAAGGAGTATTGCTTATATTTCTGTATAATATTGAGTAATAATTTTTGCATGTTTCTATTGTTTTATCATCTAATTAAATAATGTAAAAAGAATAAACCAAAAAAAGAATAGTTTAACTTAAAAAAATAGAAATTTAAAAAAACATGTTTTTCAGCTCTTTTCAAAATGTGTCGGGTAGCCCGCCCAGTTACAAAAATTATGTTTTTTTACTGTTTTTTCAAGTGTAAATGAAATTGACCAATGTATTGACAATAGAAAAACCTCGTTTACCAGTTTCATCACAAAATTATTTTATTTATTACATTATTTTAGTGAATTCTATCATTTAATAACAATCATTTCATAACAATAATATTTGCTGTTAAAAATGCATAAAACATTCAAATTTGAAGCAATAAAATAATAATCTTTGCAACCGTACATTTTATGACGAAATAAAATTGGGCTGTGATACCCGACATGCATGTGAGCGGGGCTACCCGAAATCCAATTATTTTGTAAATTTGTAATTACTCGAACAATTTTTCACGTACAAACTTCTTTCTTTGTGCAAATTAAATTTAAGACTACATATTTTAATACCGTATGCATAGAAAAAATTATTTTTTTTTAGTATTAAAATGAAGTTTAATCGAAACATTCAACCAATTTTTCTAAATTTCTTGACTACTGTATTCAACATATTTTCAAAACTATTGTTTACCATGCATAAATACTTGAAACTTTGAAAATAATGTTTTTTTAATATAACAATTAATGTCCGATGGCCCATTGACTTGAAAAAGTATTCTATACATATGAAATTAACAGTGGTATACTCCCCTAATTTTAATATATAATTTTGACACTCCCGACACTCCCCTAATTTTAATATATAATTTTGTATTTAATATTTATAGTGGTAGTTACGCTACACTCCTCTTCTAGAATTTTATCTGTGATAGAATTCGATGAACGAATACCACTTGCTGATTAATGCTATTTATTAATTTTTTTCACTCATTATTTTCTTTTTCCTCACTTATGCCCGGGAGAATTTTTTTTAACTTCACTAGATTCTTGAGCGCCATTTTGTTGGCACCGTTTAATGTGGACCATCTTTTAATCTTGGCGAGTTCATATCACGTCCGGGTCACCAATAAGGGGAAAGTTTATTAACCATGTAATCCTTCATCTATCAAAATGTACCTTAAGATGGAATCAAGTTAGGGTCTTATATACTAATGAATTGGTATTTAATAGTTTTAGTGTTAGTTACGCCATAATCTAAAGCCTCTTAAGGATGCGCATGCAAATGTAACCAAGGCTACTGAATTCAATTTTCAATACGAATTATACAGCACCACGTTGAACTACCTTTAAATCAAATCAAAGCTTAATACCGTCTCGCCCCCCTCAGGGGGCATCCGGAGAATACTGTAGGCTCTAAGTGCGCATACGTGACCTCTCAGCAAAAGAAAAAGAGGATTCAAAAAGGTAGGCTTGGTGGCGATCCATGGCAGCGCCAGAGTTTGAGTGTTCAAACATAATAGGCAAGACATCAATTTAAAAAAAAAAATTAAAAAAAAAAAAAAAAAGAANAAAAAAAAAAAAAAAAAACATTGAAAAAAGGTAACAAGCATATTGTGATGATGGAAAAATACCAGAATTTGCCCAAAGCCCATGAAAACTGATAAAATTTAAAAAAAAAGAGTTACGGCGAGGCAGCCGTAAAGAAAAATCTACAAAAAAGAGGAAACTCAAACATAAATAGTTAGAAAATTTGACGAAATTTTGAACCATAAATTGAATGAAAATTCGAAAATTATTTCTGAAGAACACAAATACAGTATTTGCGAAGGTTACAAGATAAAAATTAAATAAGTAAAAAAAATAATAAATGTATTTAAAAAAATAAATAAATATATTTAAAAAAAAGTAAATGATAATAATAATAATGTTATTAGCATACAGAAAATTGTTAACAGTGAGATACAATCAATGCCCTACATGAAATGTAATTGTAGCCGTCTAGTCAAGTTCCCTTGTAAGGAAAAGGCGTTCCATTATTATAATGATTCATTGTTTGACTTTCGTCTGCCTCCCAAAAAATTAAATCGGGTGTAATTTAAATGTTCAGGAAAAATTTTTTGTCGAAGGTCTTGAAATTTACTGCAATTTATTAAAATATGTTCCAGATTTTCAAAAGTATTGCAGGAGTCACAGAGTGCTTCCTTGCCAAAAACCTTTAAATCAAATATAGAAAAGAAGACAAACTCGAATCTGAGAAGTGAGAGCTTAACTCTTATATTTTATTGTCAACATTACCTACTTCGGATGATTCTTTCCTAAATTCGAAATTAATTCAATTAGAAATTATAATAATAAATAAAAATATATTGGAGTTATTTTAGTTTTATTAATTTTGTTGGTATATAATCTTTCAGTTTTGTGCTTGATTTTGTACTGCTGCTCAGTACTAATTAATTGAATATTTTCTTCTTTTTCACCCCGTATGTAGACTGGATAATCAGCTAGTTATTTATATTTAAAAGAAATTACTAAACTAGAGAAAAATGCTTTGGAAAACGTAAACAAATGGCTTTCTTCTTATTATCAATCTCCTGTAATTCTACAGCCCTTTGAAGGCTCTGGCTTGTTCTACACTGTTTCACATAGCCCTCAAACACCTCAAATATTAATGTGTGTTAATACGATATGATATCTATACACATTAATATTTGAGGCCTCTGAGAAATAACGTTAAGGGTTAGGTTTGGTGAGAATATTAATGTGTGATCGGCCAACTTGTGATTATCAATATTTTTCTACACCTATGCAATTTCTCCCGTATTTCGTTAATAAACTTTATATTAATTAGATTTTTAGAATCACGTTTAGGGCCATAATTCTAAGCAATATAAATAAGGGGTTTTAAATAGTGGTCAAAATACCGTTCTGGTGACGTTATTTCCGCGTGGCTCAAATATTTACTTATGTTCGAAACTAAATATAAAATATTTTCCAAAAAATTAAAATCATGCAATTAACTCTCTGTAAAACTCATTTTTGTTTCAAAAAAGCTATAAGCTAGCAGAAGTCACGAATAAATTATTTTAAATAAGCGAAACAGTTATAAATATAATTGCAACAATGCACAATAGTAGCTGGGAAATTCGCCTCTCAAGCATCCCTCTCAAATGATACAGAGTTGAATGCTTAAGTGTTGACAATGACCTTCCTTGTGTATCACACCATTGGTGTGCTAATAAATGTTACTGCAGTCGAATAAATGGTGCAAAAGTTTTACCCGGTACAGAGAGGCAAATACATATGGAATGCATTCATATTAATCATATAGTTAGAAGATTTTATATACGTCTCTCATAAAGTTAAAAATCCTGCATTGTTTACAATACCGAAAATCGATTATGCATAGAGTGATCAAATATTTCACACATAGCCTAGTGATTGTACAATGACAAACCGGGTACAATGTACAATGCCCGATGACAAACCTGGAAATTCAGAAAGATGGTCATTCCCTATCTATAATTAGCATGATTATAATTTATTAGTATTAATTTAAAGTAATTTTCGTGTATCTGTGCAAGAAGTAGTTATGCTTTCTTTATCTTTTACAATTATGTTTAGAAATGCTTATGTATTTTTAATAATAGTTTTATTAAATAAGACTTAAGGTGAAATGAATGAACGAAGTCATCTCAAATAGCCAACGTAAACAGTTCCTGGATAAGGGGAGTGATTGCGAAATTTAAACTGAGCCTCCATGTTTTATGAATTCCAGAATGTGAGAAGAAACAAATATTGTCTGTATAGTTTATTTATTGCTCAAAAGCTTCCTACTGACGAAACATTTAATGCTGACATTTATTCAAATTATTAACGTTTTAACGGTTGCAATCTTGGTGCTTCAAACTGAGGACAAAAGTTGTAGTTGATTGGTTATTTAAACAATGCGCATAAAACTTCAAATAGCTAACGTAAACAGTTCCTGGATTAGGGGAGCGACTCCGAAATTGAAACTGAGCCTCTATGTTTTATGAATTCTAGAATGTAAGAAGAAACAAATATTGTCTATATAGTTTATTTATTTTTCAAAAGCTTCCTACTGACGAAACATTTAATGCTAACATTTATTCAAATTATTAAAGTTTTAATGGTTGCAATCTTAGTGCCTTAAACTGAAGACAGAAGTTGTAGTTGATTGGTTATTTAAACTATGCGCATAAAACTTTCATACAGCTTGAACGCATATTAAAAACTATTACTTAGTACGTACTACTAAATTCCAGTGTCTCTTGGCCGCTAAAAATACACAACTCTATTTCAAAGAAACGACGATAATCTCACTATTAATAGAAATATAACTCACGAATTCAATTAATAATATAATTCTGATCAATAAAATAGCTGAAGGCCCAACTATGATTTTCCTATAATTACATACCCCTCTCCGATGATCCTTAATGTATCCAAAATACCACTGTTCACTTACGTGATTTTTACGTAGCCGTATTGCATTGTATAGCGGCAGTGATAAAATATCAGTCCAGTTATTTTCTCTGGAAAAATTAAAGATTTCATTATGCTATTTTTCGGGAAGGGGAAAAACAGTTTTTGTCATTGCATTTTTTCACATTGAAATCATTCAGTCATATCACGAAAAACATCTAAAAACAACTTTATTGTTCTTTCTAATTTTCATTCTATAGTTAACTCAAAGAACCTTGAAATTTGGGCATACTTTTAACAGATGTGTTTTACTTATTTTTTTTTTAAATGTAAACTTTTTTTTAACAAATGTGTTTGAATGCGCATTTGATTATTTAGTTTTGAAACATACTCATTAGATACACAAATACTACCTTAGATACATTAGAGCGAAAAGTGGAAGAGAATAATAAACTTAAAATTTTGAATATATAATGTGAGTCAAAATTTAGTTTAAAATTACATCTTTAAGAACAAATGAAACATTAATAATGATTATTCATTTTTTGATTATCTTAATTAAAAGTTTAAGTCACGTTAAATAATTAGTTAGGTGTAAAGCATTTGTTTAGTTTCATTTTGTAAGGCAGTCTTTAGTAATGATTTAAGCAGCGTTAAATAATTAGTTACACGTTATGTATTTGCCTAGATTCATTTTGTTAAGATGTCTTAAGTAATGTTAAATAGTCTAAGTGGTGTAAAATAATTAATTTTACGTTAAGCATACTTAAACAAAATTTCTGTGTTTTTACATAAATAAAAACTTATTTACGAAGAAATTTAGATTTATTTTTAATTCTCTTATTAAATGGCCATGGAACTTTTAAACGTAAACATTACTATGGTGCCACATACTGTGTCATATCGATTATTGGTGACGGAGTTCGTCCTTTTCAGGCAATGGCATTAAATATTATGAGATAGTTATGTGTGGGTTCGTGAGATTTCTGACGAAATAGTGCACGTAATTTAACATTGGGAGGAGTTTTCTTATCCTATCTCAAGTTAGTGACAGTAATAATTTTAATATTTGAGCAAAAAAAATTTATCCACAACTTCAAAACACAAGAGGGATATTTATCTCTCACTTTACGTCAGACTTAGTTTATGATGCTGTTTAATTTCTTTACCTTGAGTGCGCGTCTATACATCACGTAAGTCTGTAATTAAGTTTCAGAAGAAATCAAACCTGAGGCAGAAAATAACGTACAGTTTCAGAAATATTTATGATAGTTGAAATTGTTAAAGTTTAATTTGAATTGACGATGGAATAGTTCTGGGACTTTATTAAAAAATATTTGTGATTTGTTACCATAAAACTACTTTTGAGTCATTTCAGGGTTCTTTTGGGCTTTTTTTTGTTATATCTAAAACTTTTTACTTATCTACTGTGTATGGATTTTGTCATTTTATCGCTCATGATTAATAGCTGATTTCGACTATTTTGTCATTAAACTATTTGTTTGTTTAATCATTATAACATATAATATATTTTATTTTATTTTGGAGTGCTTGTAGTAAAAAATAACTAAATTTGGTAAATAAAAAATAACTAAAGAAAATTGCTTTATTTTTTCTGATCTTTAGTTCCGCAAAATAAAGAATCTGCTTAAACGTTTTAGCTCAGCAACGCGCCCACGCATCCAACTACCAAACTATCAAAATGTTGGGCCCAGGGCTTGAAAAACCGCCAGTCCTCCCGTCCTCGGTGGTCAAAAATTCCCAGCGGACAACGAATTTCTCGAATCCGACGTCCGCGCGGGCGGCCATTTTCCGTTAATTTTCGTGATACATTTTCAATTTTTGTTACCTTACTATCTTTTTTGAAGAAGTAGATAAAGAAATTTTTTCTCAAGAATGGGTATCATTAAAATTCAAGATATAACATCGTTAAACACCAGAAAACTTCAGCCCACCGAGCTCAAGCTATTTATAAAGACCTAATGCAGCAAAATGACCCACAATACAGCAACATACTGGGCATGGTGGAATTGATATTTTCTCTGTCTGGAAGTACTGCAGCTGTTGAAAGGGGCTTTTCAGCAATGAACGTACAAAAAAACACATTACGTACTGGTCTTAAACAAGAAGCGTTAAACGCAATTAAGAACATCTACCTAAATGGAAAACGCCTTTCTGATTTCTGTGCAGAAACTTCCGTAAATCATTGGCTTGATTGTGGAACTGGCAAACGTCATATTTGATTCATTTAAAAAACGCAGTACCCTCGGATAAAGTGACATTCCAGATAACCTTCGTCATTTAAATTATCTCATGAAAGAAAGAAATTATTTTATAAAATAAATACTAGGTTACTATTAGTAACCTAGTATTTGTAATCCTAGTAACTACTAGTTCATTATGCAATTTATATAAATGTTTGTAATAAATAGGAGAAAATTATATTTTTATTTATTTAGAAGCTACGGGTTAGTTTCAAAGGAGGACGGGTACATTGATGGACAAGTCGTCCTCAGAGACGGGTAAAATTTCTTAGTTTTTTCGAGCCCTGGTTGTGCCCATATGTCAAGATCTGAATGAATTTTGACTGTTTCTATCGCTTTTTTTTAGTTCCAAATGTTCTAATATTGTACTAATATTTCTGATAACCAGATGTGTATTCCAAATGTACTAATATTTCTGATAACTATCTCATTGGTCTTATGCCACTAAGGCATGCTGAACGTGACGACATAGAAAATTAAACAGCCAGAAACTTGAAGTGTTTCAAAATAAATGAAAGAATCAGCCTCGTGGTCTTTAACAACAAGTGTTTATAAACCATTCGTGAAAATTTGCAAACTGTCGAAAAACACATGATTNCTCATACAGACGGACTTCTATGCGTAGAAAGATTTAAACTATTATGTATTTCTAGTATAAAGGAACACACTTTTTCTTTTCAAACAAAAGATATGGATGACGATATAATAAATTTATTGTGTACTAAAATTGCGATTTAAAAAAAAATTACTGTATATATATATTACTTAGAATAAGTATAGCATTGTAATGGATTAAATTTAAGAAGATTTGTAAATAAAAAAGATTAAATTTGAGATTGGTTAAATGCAGATTAGATGTATATGTAGATTAAATTTAAGAAGATTTATAAATAAAAATTATCGGGAATTGTTTATCTTCGTATATAGAAGCTTTGTCTTTTTGCTTAACTGCGTCACACTTAACTCTTTCCGTCAGTAATTAAGTTTCTAAGACATCTTAAAGCCTTGTTTGACTCCCGTTGACACGTCAGTTAAGTCTTCCAGACGATGAAAAGATGTTTCGAATGAGAAAGTGGGGATGATATATTACCGTTAAATGGTGAGTTTAGACATGTTAATTACCCAAAGGTAACTTGACCTTACGCTAATGATCTTAATGATGAAGATTTACTTTCAACTCATTAAAAAATTGTTTAATTTCAATACATTACTGTTTTCATTCTTAAGAGCTTTTTTTCAGAAAGAGAAGGGTATAATTTATTGATGACCATCCATGCGTTTAAGTAGCTTAATAATAAAATATATTATTAAAATTATTTATCATTAAAAGAGATTATTAGAATTAAAATTACAATTACATTTACATATTGAAAGTAAAATTAATTTTTTCTAAGTAAAAATAAAGATTGAAACTAAAAATATTCACAAATATTTCACTGTAGAATCAAAACTACTGCAGAAGAAAATTAACCGGGGTAAAATAATTCGCTTATTTATATTTTGTAAAATTCGACGTTTAGTGATCAAATGATTAGTTAAGTAAAAAAAAGACAATTGTACATGTTTTGGCATTAAAGGGTCTACACTAAGAAAAAAGTACTGTAAAAACTACCAGAATATGGTAAAATTTTCCGTATTTCTGGATCTATATGAATCCGTGTCTGGATCTATATGAAAACGAAAATGTTACGTAACTGAGGTTATACTGAAACGCATCAGTAATGATTTTGATAAAATTCGAAATGAAATATGGTTTTACTATATACTTTTTAAATGTTGTTATATACTTTGGTAAATGTGGTAAATTTCGTTACTATTTTATCATGATACTTCAGAGCATGGCAAAAAGAAAACAATGTATTTGGCTACAATTACTTCTTAGTTTTATATTTTTTACAAACGTTTGGTAATACAGTACATTATTTTGTCAGAGTTTTTTTTTCATTCCAATTCACGTCATTTGCAGGCTATTAGTGCAGCATTCCTTCTTTTTATGTATTTACATAGACATTTGAACATTTTACACATTTGCTAAAGCACTCTATTTCATTTTAGAAACAAAAAAGTTTTTTTTAATAACAAAAATTGTATGTTCTAAATGCTTCAAAAGTGTGATATTCCTGTTGCACTATATAATTCTACTACATTAAATAAACTTAGTTAAAATTTAAAATTTTACTTTAACGCTTCTCAACAATTTAAAATTTAAAACATCGATTCTAGGCATAAAATATAAATATCAATTAAAATAGTAAGAATACATTTAAGCTCATTAAGGAAAGATATAAACTTAATATTATATTATAAAATATATTATTTTTTATTATTTAGATGATTGGTTAATTATTAATTATTTATATGATCAGTTTATTTATAATTTAAAAGTAATAATATATGGATTAGAATATTAATATTTTTTTTATTAAATATTATGTTTCATTCCTGAACAAAAAACTCATATCTTATATTTTTCAGGAAAAAAAAATACAATGAAAGTCTAATAGTATTACAGTATTGTTTTTAAAATTTAAAACGTTTTTCGAAAGCAAAATGAGGCCAAACTATTTCTTTGAGCGAAGTAATTAAGAAAAATATGAATTAATGACTTAAATCAAATTTGTGGACGTCTCGTTTTTCTTTCTGTTCTAATAATACTATAATTCCCTGAAACTCTTAGCTTTTTTGCTCATTAAAAAGGCAATCTGAGTAAGAGTTTCAAGCAGTAAATTAAAATTTCGCCGGGTCTTATATTTGAATTGAATATTTTACTTTTGTAAAAACCATGCATTTCAATAATTGTTAATTTATTTAACATTAGAAAGATCACGATATAGAATTCATTTGAATAAAAAAAATGAATAAACTTACAATAATATGATAGAAATGGTTGATTTATAATTTAAATTTACTTTTAAAGAAAATACAAGATTTCAAAATGTTAAAAAGAAAATTCAGTATTTACTACAACAAAATTAATGTAAAATCATCTATCTTTGAAATATATAGAATTAGCTGACCACCAGATTTCCATAAATGGTGAAACAATAAAAAAAAATCAATACTATAAAGCCCTATGAAATCACACCCAAAACTTAAAGACAAATACAGACACAAATAAAAACTTAAATAATATCAATGTCTTCTTAATTAATTATTATTCGTTGCCCTTTGTGGTGACTTAATGTTATTAGATTTAACAAGACTCATTTTTAGTTTATTCAAGAATCATTTATAGTTGTTTTCAAGATTCATTTATAGTTGCTTTCAAGATTGATTCATCCAGCATCTCTGGTAAATTGCTGTTGCTCTAGTCCTGCTCATGATATTTCTAATTTACAACAATCAAGCAGTTTTCTTTTATCCTTATACCTTTTATCCTGGGGCGTAATAAATCTATTTCCATAGTATCTACAATAGATATGAACAGATTTTGTTCAGTTTTGATTAACACCAAATTTACTCATAAAATACTTTGTATATCCATATTAGTATATTTTGGATCGAATCAAATAAAATGTTTAAAGTTAAAATATCATGTTATTTAATGTTTTTCTCGTTATTACAAATATACTATGTTCATTAAAAAATAATTTGTTCAGTTTAATATAATGACTTCTACAACTTTTTTTTAGTCGCAAAATGTACTCTATAGTTTCATACTCGTTATGCTAACTACAAATGAAACCGTATTATGTTTTCACAATTTACACGAAAATCTCTTATGTCCAACGCCAAGTGACAAACGTATTGTTTGTTTGTAATTTATTTCAATTAGAATGGCTGAGTAAAAATTTGGAGTCTCTTTATCTCATGTTATCTGAAAATCGAGTCTCGTTTATCGAAGAATTGGGTCACAAAAAAGAATATATTGAATGTAAAAATAGCACTAATTGCAATCACAGTATCCTTTAATTCATAATGCTTCTAAACCATAAAATCTATAAAAATGAGCCATTAAATATTAAAGTAATAGAAAATTTTGAGAGTATTTAAAAAACTAGGTGTTTTTTAGGGGAAATATTTTTAAAGCATTCACTGTATCCGGATTTTTCTTAAATTAAGTTAAATAGAGTTAATTATTTATAAAATAAGCTTTAGCTCTCATGCGCACATTTTAATGTAAAGTCCATTACGGTGAACAATGCAGCCTCTCTTAATTGCTTTTCTCTCAAACAAATCTGTTAAAATCACACACAGGAGCAATAATGGTTCTAAGCAACAAAAAAATCTGTTAGCGTTCACAAAAATGTGATAAAATGTTTCCCATAAAACCTTTTTTTTTCTTTCTTACAGAATAAGACAATACTTGTCTTTTACTTCCATTAACGTAATGGAAAGTTGGTAATGAACAGTAATAAAGATAGGTTCGATACATAGGATTAATTAAGTAATATGTATAGTTTTATTTGGGAATAATTATTAGTACACACATTCTCAGCATTTGAATTAAAAAGAAAATATATATATATACATATAATATTTTGAGGTTACATGTTTATTTATATAGGTTGAAAGGTAATCGCCGTTGTTAATTTGCAATGTACCTGACTAATTGTAAAAATAGTCAGTATTTTTAATGAATCCTGACACTTTTTGGTTTATTGTAATAGGTGAATATATATTTAGGCTAATTATTAAACATATAATTCGTTGATCAATTAGCCTTGTTTATTTCAGCAAGATTGCAATACGTCATAAGTAGTGACGACGTATTGTAATGAAATTATAGGTTTATTGCAATCAGCCTAAGCAAATTTTGTCTGATTGAATAATTCATCACAGATTCGCTATTTGAAATATTGGCTGATTTTAATCAGACTAAAATTATCAGACAGATAAAAAACATTTCAATGACTTTTTATATTAACCATTTCAAAATGCTAAAGATTTTGCATAATTTTTGAAATAGCTCTATGATATTTTAATTAGCTAACGACATATATACAATCATAAGGAATAGAATAATATAAGGGAGGATTAATATGTGCGATAGTCGTTCTTTTTATTTATTTTTTATCAGAATATGCTTGAACATTTTTAGAGCTTTTATATATTGGGCGTGGGGATAAAAAAAAGAAGAATAACCTCTTTGCTTCAGTGGAAGAAAAATGATTAAAAAATCATATTTCAAAAGCAAAAATTTGTGTTTCGAAAAAGAAGAGACCTTTCTAAGCTGTAGAGAGTTAAAGGTAAATGTTTTAAAGACATTTAGAAACTTCCTATACGGCCTATTCCTATTATGGCTTAGTTGTTCAAAAAATGGCAAATACAATATGCTTCAAGCGAGCTGTATTCGAAAGTTTCAAAATATTTTGAAAACATTTTTACAGAACTCTCTGAAGTTGTAAGGTCCGTGCCATTCTACAGCACAAATTAAAAATTTTATATTTTTGAAATAGGATTAGAAAATAGAATTCTTTTTACTTTATTTTCAGATATTATATATAGAAGCTCTAAAAATGTCAACCATACTAGTGAGACCAATAGCTTTATATGACAGTGAATTCTGGGCAATTAACAAAGCAGACGAAGAGAAATTGATGACTTTCGACAGAAAAATATTAAGAAAAATTTTTGGTGCAGTACGAGGAAAGGAAACCTGGAAAATTCGCTACAATCATGAATTGCAATCAAAATACAAAGAACCCAACATAAGAAATGATAAAGGTTTCTCAAATAAGATGGCTAGGACATGTATTTAAATATANTGTATTAATAAAAAAGATGCCGTCGTTACTTAGGAATTAATATAAAAATAAGATACAAGTATTAAACTTACCAAATTCAAGCATTTTTATAACATCAATAGAGCACATTTGTAGAAAACTTCTTCCATCGGTAGCGTGGATGCGAGGGGACAGAAAACGTATTTCGTCATAAAATTTTTCACTGATGTGCGCATGCGCTTGTTCTCCGTTACATGATCGTACCGAAGAAAAAGAAATGAAGCGAATTTGAGAGGTACGAAAGTCTTCTCGTACCGCGCATTGACTGGCGTTTGCTTTGGTGCCTTTAATTTCTTGTGGTGCCTCTCATTTTTAAAGGCACATTAGTTATGTGCCTCTTACGCTAGAAAATACACGGTACATTTAGCCTGTGCCTCTGAAATCAGAGGTACAGTTTTTAGAGTGTATCAGGTCAAACAAACCAAGCTATGTATATANCACATTAGTTATGTGCCTCTTACGCTAGAAAATACACGGTACATTTAGCCTGTGCCTCTGAAATCAGAGGTACAGTTTTTAGAGTGTAGTTGTTCTAAAAATGGCAAATATAATATGCTTCAAGCGAGCTGTATTCGAAAGTTTCTAAATATTTTGAAAACATTTTTACTGAACTCTCTCAAGTTGTATGGTCCGTGCCATTCTACAGCACAAATTAAATATTTTATCTCTATGAAATAGAATTAGAAAATGAATTAGAAAATAGAATTCTTTTAATTTTATTTTCACATATTATATATAGAAGCTCTAAAAATGTCAACTATACTAGTGAGGCCAATAGCTTTATATGACAGTGAATGCTGGGCAATTAACAAAGCAGACGAAGAGAAATTGATGACTTTCGACAGAAAAATATTAAGAAAAATTTTTGGTGCAGTACGAGGAAAGGAAACCTGGAAAATTCGCTACAATCATGAATTGCAATCAAAATACAAAGAACCCAACATAAGAAATGATAAAGGTTTCTCAAATAAGATGGCTAGGACATGTATTTAAATATATTGATGAAAATCCCGTTAAAAAAATAACCTTCCTAATACCAGGCGGTAAAATAAAAAAAAGGAAGACCTAGAACATGACTGTTAAATGGAGCAGTGAGCTGTTCAGAGGATTTGGGAGTTAATAGATGGATAACAATAGCAGCAAATAAATCTAGATGGGGCAAACTGACTGAGACGGCCTTGGCCGATAACCGGCTGTAGTGCCTAAGAAAAAAAAATGTCCACGCTCATTCTTTCGAAATTTGGTTAACAAATATTTCACTAAGATCGATTAACCAATAATTCCATTATCAAATATTGTTATAGGATATAAACTGCCTGGAAAAAAATTCGATAAAAATGTGCTCATATGGAATAATTCCCAGCAAAAAAATGTCCTCATTGGATTGGTATTTTTTTTTCTTAAATAAAATACTATTTGTTTTTAATGTTTATTTACATAAGTTGGAAACCAAAGATTGCAAACATTATAAAATTGCAAACATAAAATAAAAAATTAAATTACGCTAATTTTTAATTAAATAAATAACATTTTCACATTTCTCATATTCTTCCGAGATGATTCTTCTGGGAATCATGAAAAAATTTTGTAACATTCGGTGATTCAATTCCTGCTTATGTTCACAATGTGTATTTTTGTTATAAAATTAAAGAAAAAAAATTCAAACAAATGGATTGCTTTTAAGTGAATAGAATATTTTTAAAGGTTTGGGCATGGCATACAGAAGATATTTTTCTTCTTAATATGTTCTTCTTTTTCCTGTTTTAAGCATAATTCCCAGGGCTAACTGAGGGAAACTTCAGTTTTAGGTCTTCTACCTTGAATCATATTGTTATTGAGAATATGTATGATTATATGCTTCTTTGACCATATCGCTATACTCAATAGGTCAATAAATAGGGTTCTCAAATTCCACTATACATATTTTGCAGTTCTTTTGACACAATGTTTCACAATTTTGAGAAACTTTCTTGTTCTGCTTACGATAGTACGCTGCAACGCGAACATTGGTTTCCGGATCACATGGCTATTTCTCTATGTAAAAAATAGATTATATAAATTTTTAAATGTATTTTCTTCTTATTTACGCCTCATCTATTAAAATATTTCGAAATTAAAGGATCAAAATTAAACATACAGTTAGACGAAGCTGAAACATTCTAACTAAAATATCTCATAAAATATTTGAAACGCAGTAAAAACTTTATGAATTTAGGATTTAATGTTAGAGCAAACGAAACACTAGCAAAGAGAGATTTCGTGCTCTGTTTCAGGATGATTAGAATTATTTATTAAAACGTAAACGTATTTTTTAGTGCTGCACGATCCTTAACTACGAACGTAATTTCATGAAATATATTCTTACTATAGAACGTATTAGAAGAACAAAGCAGTTGAATCAAAAATCCCCTTGAAAATGAATTGTATCCCTATGAAAGCTTTTCCTTTTAATATAAGACCGTTTCATTTTTTTAAACTATAAATTGCAGTTGGTCTTACTCTTTCTCAAAGGATCATAAATATTCCATTTGCAATTAAAAAATATTCTTAAAACTAATGGGAAATCATTCTTATAACTATTAGACGTTTAAAATATATTACCTTCAAAAAATATGGCGTCATGTAATGGATCCATCAAGATATTTAAATTTTTCCTTATTTTTACATTCATGTTACAATTACTTAAACAAAAACTTTTTAGCAAGTTTCCTACATACGTTTCCGGAATATAGCAGCGAGGCAAGCAAAGTTGCGTAGCTTTCTTCTGATACTAGCTGTTAAAATATATTTCAAACTGTGCCCAGTCTTTAACCCTTCACCGGAGGGAAAACCCCACAGTTTGTTAGTATAAAACTATAGTTTCATTTATTGCGCATAAGCTGCAAGTAAACAGAACTCATTAGATAAGTTCAAAATGAAGATAAAACAAAGGAAAATTATAGACATGTGAAAAAGGGGGGGGGAAGAAAAATAATAATGAAAAAAATAACAAACAACTGGAAAAAGAAAAAGGATGAAATTTTTTTAAAAAATCCGGAAAATAAAAGATATAATCTTTTCATCAGCCCACACGATTATATCCACAATGCAGTAAGAACGACGCTTTGAAGCAAAACTCCTCTAGTTACGGTCAATTTGCGCTATTGTTTTCATATTTTGCAATCTGGCAATCTTGTTACAAAAATATTTTTTTAATCATTCTCGAAAAATTTCCCGTTCATGTAGTTGCATCTGGGTTCGCTACTCTCTTTATAGATTTTGTTTTGTTCTGTTTTTTCTTTTTATTTTATTTTATTTTCTGTTTTTACGTGTTATTTTTGCTTATTGTGTTCTATTTTATTTGTTGCAGTTTTCGTAAAAAAATTTTTAAGTTCTCCTCACACTTTTGTATTAATATATTTTTTTGCTTTGACTACATTGATACAATATCAGAAAGCACTCTTTTTTGCGGATATAATCGTGTGGGCTGATGAAAAGATTATATCTTTTATTTTCCAGATTTTTTGAAAAAATTTCATCCTTTTTTTTTCCAGTTGTTTGTTATTTTTTTTCATTATTATTTTTCTTCCCCCCCCCCTTTTTCCATATGTCTANACTGGATATTATAATATATATATATTAATTATAATATTCAGTCTTCCAAATTTATCAATAACGAGAAGGAGTTTTCTTCGGGTATTGAGTGCCTTAAAATAGTCATGTATTACTACTGATTCGCATGAATGTATTCGGAAATCGGAAACTTTTAAATATTTATCTTACTTAAATTCACTGTTCAAACTTGTAAGAAGGTCTCTTTGTTCTTAGAAGAAGGAAACTAAAAATAGAATATCTGTTTAAACTTTTAGTTTCATGCCATTACTTTCTACAGATTAATTTGCTTCTATTTTATTTTCCATTGTTGACGAACATAAGA
This sequence comes from Parasteatoda tepidariorum, assembly GCF_043381705.1. NCBI lineage: Eukaryota > Metazoa > Arthropoda > Arachnida > Araneae > Theridiidae > Parasteatoda > Parasteatoda tepidariorum. The sequence continues at coordinate 45,175,105 of NC_092207.1, read as the reverse complement.
AGGGAATTCTTGATTTATCTGCAGATAAAAGTTTGTGATTCCTAATTCATTTATTCTCAAGTTTTCCAGTATTTTACAGAAGCACGACATTTTGAGAACTATATCTTGTGATATGTTTACTTGCTTTGTTTATGGCACACGCAGCATTTATAAATTAAATTTGTAACATTGTTTTTTCTTATGTTATTGAAAAAGGTAAGAAATAGAATTTTAAAGTATTATTTCTAGAAGCAAATTTCAATTTTTGCTGAGAATTATTTATTATTATTTTTGTTTTAAAGCTAATTTTTATTTCCATATTATATTAATTATATTACATAGATTAATTGTTTCTTTATTTTCATTTTTTGATTGCTTCAATAATTTTAATGCACTATTCTAATTTTTTTAAAGCATACTTTACACTTTATTTTATTAGAAAACGAGCGATTTATTTCTATGAATGAAAAATACTATTTTAAAATGTTTTACAAAATGTGAGTTTTTCAAGACATTATTTCGACACAATTGATATGACGATCAAAATTAGAAGTTTAATTTGAGTTAAATTATATTCTCGAATTCAGATATTATTTGATTTATACTGAACATAAATTTATAGTTAAAAAATTGCTATTGATGTTTTTTTTAAATAAAAATTAAACTTTTTAAATTTAAAATAAATAACCGAATACAATTTACAATCCATATAAAATATTTAAAATAATATTCATATGTATATTGTTGTTTTTTCTAGACTAGACATCTCTATGATGGTCAAGTTTTGAGTTTAGGTTCTATTGTAATATATGTTGACTTAATATGAAATTTAAATTATGAAGAAAACATTTTAAATATGATCTATCATAATTATGAAACTATGCAGCATTTCTTTGCGATATGTTTAACAAAAATTAGAAACCGAGCTATTTATTTATATATACATATATAAGTTCATATATACATATATAAGTTATTTATATATACATAATATTTCAAGTATTATTTAAAATTTTGTTTAATTTCTAGACTAGACAATTTTATGTTTGTCAAGCTTTGAGTTTAGGTTCTAATGTAAAATATATTGAGTGGATATAAAACTTAATTTTAAAAAAGTCATAAAAGGAAAAAATATAAAATATGATCTCTTTTTAATTATGGAACTAAGCAGCATTTCTTTGCTGTACAATGTTTTAGCGAAAATATGAAACCAAACTATTTCTTTATATTCCGGAAAAAAATTTAAGAGCTGCATTAAAAATTTTGTTAATTACATGAAATCGAAAATTAAGATATTTCAATGATCTTACAGTTTTGCCAATATCAGTTTATTCTAACCATAAATTTAAGCTGACATTATAAGTTTATACAAACTTTCTTGCGTTTGTGCTAACAAACAGGTTACACAGTGAAAAAAATTATCGTGAAATTACCTTATTATATATTAATGACATTTCCGTTATAAAAAAAAAGCACATAATTTAGATTAATGAAACCAAAATATTATTTTGGTTAATTTTTCCACTCATATGGTAACAGTGTACCGGAAATTCTAGTAATCAAAATTATTGTTCTTATTACCACACATTTAAAGAAACATATAGCAATTTAATCGAATAAATGGTTTTTATGCCATCCTCTAAGGTATCATGATAAAATTACCGAAGTTTACCACATTATAAGATTCAAATTATAATATTCAGATTATAAATCCATACTTTGTTAATTTTATACAATCATTACCAAAGTGCTTCGGTAAAAATATTCGAGTATTTTGATTTTTCCATAGAACAGTAAACACAATAAATTTTAGCATATTCTGGTAGCTTTGACCATGCCTTTTTTCCTTGAGAAAAGTCTAACAATATTTTAAGCTACAGTTGATATTTTTACAGAATCTTTTACAAAATAAAATTCCTTAAATCGTTCGAAATAAAGTATGAAGCTCTAACTCATTCTGGACAAATGATATAAGTTATACCATTATCTCTCGGCAAATAAATAAATAGAGAAAATACTTTATTCCTGCTTGAAACTTCAAACTGCCCATAATATTTCAGGAAATGTTATAAATGTGCTGCTTTTAAGAACATTCCCCCGTAAAATATGTTTTCTTCGCACTTAGTGGCCATGCGTCGTCCATAACTTATTTTTTCCAAGATATTCGCCGAATTGTTCGTTAGGAGGCTATCGGCCTATAAAAACTGCCTCATTCTTTAACAATCCTTTACCAAAGCGAGACAAAATATCGGCTATTTTATAGCAGTTTTTATTTATTTATTTTTTATTGCGACTCTTTTTCTTCCTAAGTTAGATCAGCAAAGGTTTATAACGTATAAGGGGAGTCGTAAAATTTGAAATGAATGGGTCGTTTCTACAAATTGCTTATTTCCGTTATCATAATTGTTTTTCCATCTCATTAAAAATACAGATACAATGACAATAAGACGTAAAATGTACTAATAAAAAATATACCCGAAATGTCACTTGACAATCAGGCTTAATCTTTTCGTATAGGTAGTTATTTATTTTTTTTCAGTTAAAAGCATTAGTATAAAATGTATTTTTTATATATTTCAAAATGATAATGAAAAATGAATGCATCCAAAACTACAATTTTTATCTTAAATACAGGTCACTAAATTTCATTCTTGTTGAAGAGAAATTAAGCGGGGACCGTAAAAGGCACCATAAAAAAACTAAACTAATCAGTAAACGCAGAACTAACTTAAATCAACAAGTTTCATAAAGGATAAAGATCTCTTTAAAATGGATTGGTAAAATTTTGTTCGTCAATAACGTCAGTTGCACTGTAAAAAATAAATAACCAAATTTTACGAAACTTTCTTCGTTTTTGACGAACCCGTTTTCTGGTATATGCTCCAAGCAAACATTTCGTCAAAGTTACGAAATAACTATTGTCACTTCTTCAAGGAAACGATTTTCGTCAATAGTAGCGAAATAATTCGTCATTCCATTTTTTTTTCATTCAAATCTGGTATTGACTAATATATCTAACTTTCCTAAAAATCACTTTATTCTACGAACCTTATAGCTAAGCCAACCTTAATAGCACAAGAAAGACAAATTAAACAGAAAGATAACTCACCCATGCCTGAAACAGGATTCGAAGCAGGGATCTTCCTGGTAAGAGGCTAACTCCTTGACTACCATACAACCCGGTGGGTTAATTTCGTTTCTTTATTTTCGATCGTCAATTCTTCATCCTAGTTTCGTCATTCTAGTTAACAATTTCCCACAATACACTACGATGAGGTTTCGAGTCAAAGAACCATTTTTGTCATACATTTGAAAGTTCTCGTTTCGTCACAATTCACGCGATTTCATGACAAAATAATTCACATAATTAATAAAATATAGCTCAAGGACTACCATCAAAAGTGATAGTTTTATTTCTGAAAGTGTGAGAGCATAGGTTTAAAAAAAAACTCAACACTTGAGAATTTTTCAATTACCCTTCTTCTTAGTTGCCCATTTTTTTGGCAAAACAAGTTTTTGTAGCACTTTTTCCTTAGACTCAATCTCACAGGATACATTAATTTTCGAAAAATTAGTAAATAATAGAAACTGTTTGCTTTCGTTTTCTATGTCGCAATTACATTATGGGAATGTTTTTTTTAATGTAACCAAAACTATAGTTTGTCTGTTTTTGCGATACTCTTTGTTTTTATGATGTTTAAGTTATTCTGTTTTTATGCTAGTCTAATTTTAATTGAATTTTACGTTAATGTGGGTCATATGAGGTTACAGAAAATTTGCAACTCAAAAGCTACATGATATTAATGGAGTTAATTAAAGAATGTTGACTGCGCATGAAATGATGTGTGTTCTTCTGTAAATAAAATTATTATGTTTGCCAAGTCAATCGGTTTTCTATTAAAAAAATAACATACGATTAAAGTCAGGGGCTGATCCAGAAATTTTTCCTGGGGGGGGGTCATAGACTCAGTCCCCCCCCCCACAATTGATTTCTTTTATAAAGAAAATATTTTTTTAAATATTTAAAAAAAAAACTGGGGTTTTAAATACTAGTTTTGTCATTTATTTTTTTTATAATGAACAGTAGAACAATACATAAATAATTCAAGTATTCAAAATCTTTAAATAAGAAATGTAATGCGTTTTTTAGACACTTTGGCAAATACAATCTTTGGTTAAACCTGTTGTAGAGCGCTTCAACATTGTTAACGTTTACAATGAAACTATGACGTATTTCGTTATAATCTTTTGGATTATGATTTTTGAAACAGTGAAGAGCATAATTAGATGAAAAAAAATCGATTTTTCCGACCTACCTACCTGTATATGCCCCCTTAATTAATTTCTAAAATATTTTATTTCTTTTGTTAACTATTAAAAAAAAAAATTTTTTTTAAATTTTGGGGTGGGGTCATGACTCCTATGAACCCCGCTTGATCCGCCACTGATTAAAGTGAGTCTACTAATTTAACGCAAATAGAAAATGATATTTTGACGAATAAATAAGCTCATTCAATTGAATTTGGCATTAAGTATTAGCACTTGACATAGCGGAATTACTTGACAACATTTCATATTAAGAATGATAAATTACCCCCAAGATAGACTTTTAATATTCTACGCACCCTCGAGCTAAAATGTCGAACATATCTCAGAAATTCCATCCTTCATAGGCAATATATAATCTTCTCATTCGTTGCTTAAAAATAAGTAGAAACCATGAAACGTGCAAAATTAATCTCTCGAGTACTCTTCCTTTCAAGCTTACAGAAACTGATTAATTGATGTTTACCATACACACTTAGCCGCAGATTACTTCTTTAACACTTCTGCCCTCATTTCCTTCTGAATTTCTCAAATTTATCTCGAAGATTTTCATTCATCTGGGACAAAGGCATAAATTTGTCCTTCACTTTGTCTTCTTCCAGGGAAGAATTTAGTCAACGGTTGTTTATTAATGCCGCGTCTGAATTGTAGGAGGCAAAAGAATTTCATAAAGCCGCAAGATATATAAAAGATTACGCTTCTCCTAACACTTGTAGAATATAAATGTAATTAGAAGTTTCAAATCCACCCTTGGGCGCTGGAGTTGCTGTTGCATTCTTATCTGCGGTTAAAACTGGAAATACTTTTTCAATATTAACTGTTGATAGAATGATGACAAAATTATTCGGGACAAAATTAATATTCAGGACAAAATTTAAATAAGTGTTATGATGTTATTCCATAAATAAAAATTCGCACTTCTAGTATAAATGAACGAGCGGTTATACAAATTTTAAAGCTCAATAAGAAACATCTTATCAATGGTGGTATAAAATACAGTATGGGTTTGGAAATTTAAAAAAAATTTTTCATTAAAAACTGATTTTGAATATCCTCTATTTGTAAAATTATTCGGTTCTGAATCAAATATATAGAATTATTATTTAGAAAAGAAGAAGCATTTCCCTGGTTAAAAGTCAAAATGGTGGAACAATGTCATGTAATTTCATGCTTTTAAAGCATTTATAAAGCTTTTATTTGTCAATTCAATTAGTCTCAATATTTTTTGTTGTTGGTTTAGTATATGAGTAAATAAAGTTTACACAGATTGGTTTTGCGCGCACTTGCACCATTATATATAATTTTTAAATTTTTTTTTCTCTGGGAAATTGAAATAATCCTCATTATTCATTTATTAATCTATATTTAAAAACCTAGAGCGCCATCGTGCCAAAGTTTCGATTGCTTAATTGAGCGTTACATTTTGGTTTGCTGCATAAAAAGTGTAAGGTTTAGAAACTTAAAATTTTGAATGTCTGTTGAAAATGTTGCAGGGAGTATGATGGGATGAAAAAATTAACGTTTGATTATTAGTTCGAAACAATCATTAACTGTTAAATTTGAAGTAAAAGTTACCATGTAGGCTAATCTACGGCCCACTAAAATGCAAACTATAGAGTTGAAATTTGACGTCCTGAAAAAAATCTTTCGTTTGTGAACTTAACGTAAACAAAATTCCAATTTGTCCGAATGTTATTCCAGTTTTTCTCGAATTTTCAATTTCTCGGCTCTGTATAACGACTTATAATCCAATGTTTAAAAAGAAAACTATGTATTTGTCTCTCTTGAGATCTTCATTTTATGAATTGCACTTGACTTGGCGGCAAAAACAACCACAAAAAATGAATAAATAAAATTAAAATAAAGCAGAAAAATATAATATGTCGCAGGATTAAATAAAAAATATAAAAGACCTAAGAGAGTTAAAAGCGATTTCCAATTCTCATTAATATACAATATATGGTAATCGTTATAGATTGTTAACAAGTAAAGTTAATTTTCATTTATTACTTCCTGTGGAGCACATTTTGTAATTCTGTATTCAGACGTTTAGTTTTGTTTCAAGTACAGTTTATTATTTTTTCGTATCCAGTTAATCATATATCTCGTTACGATTAGCAGTTTAAGAAAATTAACTTTAAAAAAATATATTTACTCTTATGGAAAAAGAATTAGATAAATAAAAGACAACTACGGGAGATGGTGAGTGAAGCCTGCTAGCGACATAAATTAAGGTTATTCATCTTAATTAAGATGATGCTCTATTGGGCATTTCAAACCATTTTTTCAACTTTGAACATTCCACTTATAAACATTTCGCATAACGTTTTAAATCATTCGAAAGAGGATATAGTTTTGTCAAATAAACTCTCAGACTATCAAAATAAAATGTTAGGACTATTAAATTTCGACACCTCCCTCTTTTAGCTTCTGATCAAAGTTCTACGATAGCAAAAGCTGCACGTGACATTTGTACGGGGTTTGGAAAGGGTGCCTTTTAGTTTCAATTACTTTCCACTCTTTTTTATCGTTTTTAAATTTCAAGAGCGAAGTTTTGTTCAGTAATGGGACTGAATTGAGAATTAGGTCAAATAATTTTTCGAGTAAAAAACAAGCATTTCTTAAATTGAGAAAAAAGTATGGTTTCAACTACCAAAATATAGTAAAATTTGCCATGTTTCTGACTAAATAGGTAATTTGTTCCGAGATGCTTTGAAAGTCATTTACAGGAAAATTAATAATGAAATATCGATTTAGAGTATATGATAAAATTTGTTAAATAAGGTAAAATTCATTAATTTTATCATGGTACCTTAGAGACTGGCATATAAACCATTTAAGTGAGGTAAATTGAATTTTCAGTTTATTATTTTTTTATTAGATGTGTGATAATAAGAGCTATAGATTTGAAAACTAGAATTTCCGGTAAACCGTTACCATATGAGCGGCAAAATTATTAAATGAATTGTCTAAATACCGAGTATTTTGTTTTAATTACCGGAATTATTTTTTTTAACCAGAAATGTCATTAACATACGGTTGCATTAATGTTCCAATTTTTTTTCTCCGTGTATCAATGAGGAATAAAAAATCTTGTTGAGTTTCAAGAAGAAAACAAAAGATAACACAATATTTATTAATTATTTGTGAATTATTATTCAATAATTATCTCTCTAAAAAAAGTAAAAAAAAGAAGTGAGACAAGCTACGGAATAAGTAAGTCCCGGTGTATTGGCAAGAAATACTTGTTGCAGAGGAGAATGAACTGAAACTAAGATTGAAATATTACTTGAGTTGCGAGCTTTTTAATGAGGCAGTTACAATTTGTTCACATGCGTGTTCAGAATTAGATTTTAAAAAAAAAGAAGCACAATTATAAAATAAGAGATATATCTAGATCGAATTTTCCCATGCATAATAAAAACGTTAAAACCAGTCATCAAAAAATTCTTTTAGCAAATTTTGAACTGGGCAGTTTTAATTATAGAATTTTAATTAGAGAATTTTAATTAAAAACCTTACAAAAACATGAGTCAGACGTTTATCTAGAATGACCTTGCAATATTTAATGTATAATATCCAATTATTAAAACATTTCTGCAAATATACACTTTGAATTATTTTCAAACACGAGCTGTTAACTCATTTAAACATGCAGCTGTGCTATCTATGCAAATTAAATAGCCTAGGAATGAAATGAGAAACATTGAAAATGCGTTTATCTAAGGGAAAAATAGTTTACGATTTCATTTGTGTGTAGATTATGTTTTCAATTTAAAAGTCAATCTCAACACATTCTAAAGGAAAACAATGGAAGATTCCTTCAAAAATCCAACATTTGTTCTTTTTCTTTAAATTTTTACAAAAAAATTCTATCTTAAGCTTGAAAAAGATTGCAACATGTAATGAAACATTCCTCATGAGGCTCAAAATAAGGAAACTAATAAAAAAGTAAAAAGCATTAAAATGTTTATTTTTAGTCGCTTGAAATCACTAGGTTGTACCCTGCTGAAAAAAATAGAGAAACATGCAGAAGTTTGATAGAGAGTCTTGCCAAAAACCATTCTGAAATTTAAAACAATATATGATGTGTAAACCGAAATAGCAGAGTATTTTGAATTTCCGTATAGGGGTGGTAAATAACGAGTATACTTCTTTAAAAGAAAACTTATATGTATAAAAACCTTAATAAAACCTTAATCTTATCTCAAATTTCTAAACTTTAAACATATATAAATCCTTAATCTCTGAACCTTAAATATATAAAAATAGCTCTATGGAACAGAGCTTGACTACAGACTTCTCTTAGGTTTAACATAAAATGTTAATTAGGGGAAAAAAGGAAACATTCTTATCCGTCATAATAATTTCGAAAGTTAAGTCAAAATTAAAACAATAAAAATATCTATAACAAACATTATTAAGCTGGTTTCTACATTACTCCTGTGGATTTCGCACTGCTTAATCTTTAATGTTTGAAGGCAGCACAATAAATTCCTTTCAAATTAAATAAATAAATGAACAATTAAATATTAGACAATAACACTAGAAAGAAGAATTTTTTATTCCTCCGTAAATCAAAAAATAACTTTCGGAAAGGGTTTAGTAATTTGGAATTTTTATAATTTCATCAAATTTAAGTGCTTATTTAATCATTCACGTGTTAGCCTTAAAAAACGCATACATAGATTCTTACACCTAGAAAGACGGGGTGGGTCACAGTGGCCCCTTATGCATTTTGATAAGTATTCCTAGACCTCTGGAAGTTTTAGGCTTGAGGCACTTTTTGGTATATCTAGTACTCTAGTTTCATTAAGAAAGCAAGAGTTTTTCACCAAATCTATAATTATTGTTTATAGATAATAGGTAACTCAGTTGTCTCAAAAATGAATGCATATGTGTAAATAAAAAGGCTTTGTTCCGTTCAGTCAAATATATTAGTTAACCAAATCGAAAAAAGTACCGTAGAATTTAGATGATCAAGTCTATATTTTTTATTAAATTATGATTATATTTAAACATTCTGAATATCTGATTGATCTGCACACACACCATCTGAGACGAGCCAAACTGATATTTTCAGTGTTTTGAGGTATACAGCAATGTTTAGTCATTCCAGTGTTAAACTGGCTATTTGTGACGATGATTCTACTATTATGAATGAACTGCTGAATGAACATCTTCTCCAAAATTTTCTAACCATTATTCTTGCCTTTTCATACATGTTTTTTTTTTGTCTCTAATTCGAACATACTGCTTTTCAAATTTGAGGGTGTTTTCTTGGCCATTTAATGTCACGCGAATACCAATTTAAGGAATTATATTTTAAGTTAATGCCAATTTTTGAGCTAAATAGAACTATTTGAAACGGTTGATTCTCATCATAATTTTTGTTCATAGTTTTATTCATGTTAACTTTCGGTCTACTTATAGTACCGAGTAACATCTGTTCGTACGATTTGGTGTTGTTCTAAATCATTGTATGGCTCTTCTAAGTATGGTCTTCATCTCCACTCAAAAAGAATGTACAGATAATATGTATTAACAACTTCCCTTTTTAAACAGACAGCATAATTATTTTTAAGCTTCGTGCCATTTGAAACAAAAGAATTTCAGCAGATTTTGATTATCTTAATTTTTAGTAGTATCTTATTGTGAATCTTTGTTTCCATTCTTAAAAAAGTTACTCTGGAATTTTGCATTTTCTTATTTTATTATTTTGACTTTGGTTTCCTTTTTCAGAAAATAAGTTTTAAACAAAAACTTATTCAAGCCCTAAAGTATTCAAGCCCTACTTGAATACTGGCTGGTGAAATATATTTTTTCCCCTTCTAGTTTTGCTGGAATTGCCTGAAATAAGTATGCTATCATCAACAGAATTAAAATACCTTTGATGTTTTTCATTTTTCTAATTTCTTTTTACTCGACTTTAATGTCTTAATTATTAATTCCAAAACAGAAGTTAATAATTTAGAAATTATACGTTAATAATTCAGATAATAGTGTGGGAAAACGTCTGTTGTAGAATTTCAATACATCTCTATACATGGCTTAAATTGAAGATCTTTATTTGTTCCAATACTGCACTAATGTGTGATTATATCGAATATCTAAAAATAGTCAATGATTTGAAGGAAAAAGGTAAAGGAAAAAGGGAGAAAAACAAAGGTATTCTGCTTAGTTACCCAGTTTCTATTTTCCAAAAATTTAAATATCAATTACATATAGCTCGAAACAGATGACGCAGCTTATTGAAAACAGCAAACGATTGACGCTGGCGATTATAAGACAAGTACAAAAAAATTCTGTTGGAGTGGTCCAACTTGCAACTGAAAATATTATTTTTTAACTATTCCCGAACTTAGCGCTATCTATTCACTGATTTTTGTTCATTGTAGACACAACTGGTGGAATAAACCATAAACCATTTTGCATAACATTTTTGATACATAACATTTTTTGCTACATAAGTGTCATCAGACTGCTTCATGCAGCAGCTGTTGATGATGTTAGTTTTAAAACCAGAAAAGATCGTTTTGTAGTTTTTCTCAGTTATCAGCAAATATAGTTCTAATTTTAGAACATAAATAATTCCCTAATTTAGAAAACCAAGACCTAGTTTCCTAAGCAGAACTTGGTATACCGTACCTTCCTATCTTCTTTAGTTTTCCTTCAATAGATTTTTCAAATCATCCGTCATTTTTGGAACAGCCGGTGTAAAACAAATGATAAAACTAAAGTACTTTTAAGTTTTGTTTAAAATACTTATTTTTAAATTACTTTTATAAACCAAAAATACACTTGAGGAATACTGCTAAAAAAGGTTTAAAAAATCTTCCTCGCGTAAATATATAGTATTAAAAAGTTACACTTTAAGTTTAAAAAAAAGTTTTAGATTTTCTTCTACAATTACTAAATGCATCAAGAATGCATAATATAAAACTTCGTTTCCCAGACTGTTTTTTCTGTACTTTTATGTCATGTTAATATTTGATGACATTTAAATTATAGTTTCGTAAGTTTAACTCACAAGTAAAATTTTCATTTCAAAGTTCTCAAGAAAAACAGAACATTTGTAATCACAACTAATTAACTATGTTCTCATAAATTAAGCTAATTATGAATGAATTTCTAAAAATATGAGATCTCATGTTTCTTCTTATTGCTTTGTGCAAGCAGAATCAAAATAATCCTATTTTGTGTTAAGAAACATAAGTTTATGAAAAACCATTTCATGAGATAAATCCTCTTTAAATCTCATTTTACCTGCTGCATTGAATAAGTTTATATTTTTCATGCGTGAGTAGTTTTTTTAGAAAGGAGTAGAATAAAAGGTATTTCAAAATGAAGTCTTAATGCATTTTTTTAACTCAAAACAAGTGCTATTTGAAGACAAGCTTGCTATTTGAAAGCTTGCTATTTAAAAAAAAAAAAACACTTTGTAAAAAGGGGTAAATAAAAATATTACTCAATTTATTTTATACGAAATAGAACTTCCTAATTTTAAATGCAATGTAAGTTGAATTCTCGGAAACAAAATTTCCTTGCATTCAAAATTAAATTATGTGTAAAATATTTTTAAATTCGAATGCTATAATTTATTTAGGTAAAAATACAATATAAAATTTAAAAGTTTCCTATTAACGTTTAAAATATTGCTAGTTGCTGGAATGTACTACAAGATCTCCAATAACATGCAAATTATGAATCAAAATAATCTTCTACAAAGGTGCCTTTTTAAAGTAGGTATAAAATTTATTTTGAGACATTTTTTCTGTTCAGTAAAATGAGGTTTCATTTTGAACATAAAAAATACATTTTTTATCAGTCGAATAAAACGATATGAAATGAATGACGAGGATTTGGAAATAATTTTTGAATCATTCTTCAGAAAATAAAAAAAGACTCAGTTGACCTCATTTGATTACACTTTTATATCATATACGGATTATTTTCAAAATTTAATAGAGTTTAGTTTAATGCAATGTTAATTTATACAAATAATTGTTACGTTATTCCTTCCCTGACGTAAATAGATAACTTCGCTTTCTTATTCATTACTGCAAAAAAGAATGAAACTTTAAGTAGACTTATGTGAAAAGCACCGCAAAACATAGATCAAGTAAAGAAAAGGGCATACTATAGTTTCGGTTCTCTGGGCAAAAACCTTCCTCAGTGTCTAAACACCTTATAATGACAACTTTGAGATTAAAAAAATACCTAAAAGCTATGACTATTGACCAGGGACAAACTGAACGTTCTCTCAAGCTTTGACTTGAAAATCATGAAAGGTATTTCAAAAATCAGGATTTGAAATGATCATCCATCGTCATAGATGATCAGAGTTTGAATATCAAATTTTTGGGTCTATCAAATGTTTTGTTAATCAAGTGCTTGAGATTTCTCCTGTTAAAATTATTCAGCACTGCTATTCATCTACCAAACTAGACTACTGGGAATCACTCTATATTTTTAAAAGTTCTAATAATTTAGTCAATGATATTTCTAATAACCCATTTTACCCGTTTTTGAAAATCTATTCTAATTTAATCTCTTGCCATCTGGGATTCCTGACAAACACTCTCACACATGTTTCTTTTACCCCTTCTTTTCATTATCTTGTTCAAGCTTGTTGTTCTATCTTGATTGGTTAAGCTGCTTGGCACGTGTTTATATTTTAACATTTCTAACGTCATTTGGTGTTTAGATAGTGACGTTATTTCCAGAAACAGTGTTTCATGAAAAGATAATATCATCTTCATTTATATTCCTCATGTATGTTTTACCTTCGTTGAAAAAAAAGTCTGAAAGATCTTAAGGATTATCTTTCATATTTTCGATGTATGTTTTGTTATCACTTTTGTTTCTCGAAACAAAGTACTTTTAATAAAATATGAAATTATTAAGTTAATAAGATAACATCATAGTCTTTCATATCACCAATATCCTTCACTCAAAGATTTATTATGCATTTTTTATCGAAATTCCCTTGTTCACAAAAATCACTTTTTCACCGTATTTTTTACAAACAAAATATATTCAAAGCGAATGATATTCTGTCAGTCTTTGTAAAGAACTGACTGCATACTGCTGACAGTGATAGATGATTTCTTTCATTAAATTACTAAATAGCCTTACATTATAAATTACAGTTTTCTTAACATCCACTGTCCATTATGCGTTTTTCGTTTTTTTTAACCCATGTTTAATATTCTTTTAAAGAATTTATTTTGCGTACGAGCACAAAGCAATTCGAGAAATTTTTTTAAAACTTTAATAACTTATTTCATACACATTTTAAATGAATTTGTTGTCTGGGGACAAAATTATAGAAAAGGAAAGACATGTTCAGTATACAAAACAAATGGACCATCCTGAATAACTTTTGATCTATTGATCGGATCTTCACGTTCTGGAACTCAATCTCAATGGCTCAAAGAGGTAACCCCAAATATGTTAATTAATAAGTGAGGACGATCTTTTAAGTTTTATAATCTGACCCTAAAACGTACTTTCTCTGAATAAACGTAGCTTTTTTACGTTGGATTTGGATTTCTGACCATAACGTATAGAGGATAGTGGCAATCTGGGAAATATCAACCTAATAGTTTGGTTAGGAGAGCGCTTCAGAGTTTGGATCCCTTAATGTTAATTTTTCTTTCTGGGTATTTAGCTATATCTCAAAGAAATTTTAAGCGAATTGAAAATTTTTTGTGCAAAATTATAAAATTTGCTTATCTAAAGATAATTCCACTTAAAAAATTACTTTTAGTAAATATTAATTGTTTTTATCATTTTATTTAAGAATGGTCAACAAAAATTTCGAATTATTATGTATAATTTTTGCATCATTTTTAGAAAAATAATTTTATGAGGCAAATTATCTGTTAAATAGTTCCTGAGGAATGGAATTTCTAAAAAGAAGATATTTAAAATTCGATTTTTCAGGAATTATTCAACTTATTGGCTCAAATTTTGTATTTTGCCATGTAAAATTACTTTGAAATAATACTTTAAAATAATACTTTAAAATAATGTAAAACATTGTATGTCTTCCTATTCAAAATTTTTTCCAATACTATTTAATGACAGAATAAAAATTAGTAAATCTTTACGAAAATTTATTTTTTAAATGGGATTGCCTTTGGGTAAACGAATCTGATAATTTCATGCAAACACTTTTCAATTCGCTCAAAAAGTTCTTGAGATAGAGAGAAATACGCAAAAAGTAAAATTTCCTCCTCTCCCCCTCTATTTTGGGGTCTTATTTTGGGTATTTATTTCGAGTAGTTTAATGAAACATCTACCCTCATTCCATAGAACAAGTAGTTCAAGAGTAAAGTTTCTGTATTTGCTATACAATAGATACATACAGTAAAAAGATTCATATGCATTCTGCTCTGGTTGAAATGTCGGATCATTTTATCACTAAACTTTGATACAATTTTAATACCCTGAAAAATTAACCATATTACCCTACTTTTTGGTCTTTAATACCCAATTCCATTGTTCAGTTAGAACGAAAACATGATCCAATTTAACAACTTATTAACATTGTTCCGTATTAAGATGCATGGTACTGATAATAGGGTTGAAAGTTGATCAGATTTTTTAAGCGATTATTATAAACTAATTAAACTGTATAATTCGATTATTTGGATGTAAATTTATAGACTTTTTTCTGCATGTCAAGAGATAACTAGATATTCTTTTAATTAACGAATTTCTTACGTTTAAAGGAACACAAATATACATTTTTTTTTAAATTTTATATTTACTTATTATCAAATAAAATGTTCTTTATCCTTTTTAGTTACTTAGAGAGCCATTTTAAACCAATGGTCAAAGAAGCCGTCTTCAACCCGGAGAAACCGAGTACATGCAATATTCGTGTTTATAAAATCTAAAGAATTGAAAGTCCTGTGGTTGGTCTCTGAGTCGAACCATGGGTACAAGGTTCGACTCAGAAATCTGAAGGGGAAGGAAATTTCCTTCCCCTTCAGATTTATGTCTAAATTGTAGCAGAGTCCTCACGAATGAGAGGTGCTGCTATCTATCCGGGAGATGTCTGACCAGAAATTTACTTTCACCCTTGCAGCGTTTGCTTGCCAAATGAAAGGTGCACATTCCGGACTTAATTCGCAAAAGACTAATGGCTGGTGAGCTAGGATTGCCCAAGTGCCATTAGAAGCAACAAATTAGTTAAATTTTATAATATAAGTCTATAAATATAAGTCTTATTTCTTGTTTTTCATAAAGAAAATATAAAATTAATGTATTAAATGATCGTAATAAATCGCGTACAATAATACGAAGGACTTCTTCAACTTAAGAGTAAAAGTTTTTTGATGGTCACTCATTCCAAAGTGAGAAAGCCACATCATTGATATAAATCAAGATCGGAGACAAATGAGGAAAATAGTTATTTTATGACAGAGAGATATCTTTTGAGAGATGTTAGTATCAGATCCATTTCTAAGAACGTCGGGAAGCTAAAATAGCGAAAAGAGTTCTCTAGCTTATTTATTTTATCCATCCAAGCGATAAAGCCGCAGCATAGAATAAATACATTAATATTTAAAAGTCATGCATTCGAATATTTTTTTAATATTTCATATAAAGGAAACTAAAAGGCGGTGTTGCAGTTCAGAAGCGGATTTAATTTATGAATTCTATAAATATTTAAAAAAAAAAGTTAAGAGTTGTCATGACTTTTTCCATAACGAGGTAAAAAAATTTATTCCGAGCTAACATTTAAATATATTGTCGCCTTTTTAAAAGTAGTAAATACAATTTTAGAAGCATTAATAATTGGAAAATCTTTGTGAAAAGACGTCAGCAGTTTGCATATTGTTGAGTCAGATAATGAGATTCTATGATATATGCAAATCACGTAACTTAAGACCTGGTACATATTTAATTAAATGTAATTGGAGTAATGAAGGTATAGTAAACAATAAAAAGATTCGATCTAGCTTACGAATAGCGATGCCTTAATGTAATATCGCATTGGCTCAATGGCTTACTTGAAATGTCACTGCGAAGAACTGGAGTTCGATTCTCAGTGGTATCTTGAAGCCAACCCAGCTTAAAATCGATAAGTGTTAGCTCGTCTGGAAGTAAATGCAACTTCTAAGCAATGTTGAGCACAATGCCACAACTACGGCATTGGTTACGAAATTGTGGAGTCTTTAAATCCTTGATACCTCTAGTTTGCAATGAGCTGTCCCATAGATGTTTTAATATAATGTCTTAATACTTACAAAAATTAATACTTACAAAAATAGTACTAAATTCCACTGGTTCAAAGCCCACAAAGGTTATGAGGGCAATGAGGAAGCTGATGGACAGGCCAAATTAGCTTGCCAAAAATCAACAATAGATCTATATAACATACCATCAAAACAGACAACAAGAATAGAACTTACGAAGAATAATCTTTTAACATGGCAACTAAGATGGGACAGTGATGATACAAAAGGCCGACACACTTGCCAATGTATCCCTAAAGTCAGTAATCGAAAAATCTACTCTAACTTCTATACCAATAAATTTCTAACTAACCATGGAGCCCAAGGTAGTTATCAGTCAAAATTGTTCGGGAAAGACCCGAACTGTAAAGTTTGTAAAACTAATGAAGATATCGAACACATACTTACTGTCTGTCCAGTTTATGATGATTTAAGAATTAAATTTTCCCCAAGAAATGTCAACTTTGATACCATTAAAGAAAACTGGAACCAAAGGAAACCAAACGAAGGAATTGAAGAGATTTTTAAAAGACTTTTTGGAAACAGAATTTAGGATCTGGCCTAAACCGATCCTTCAGCAGTATTCGCTGGATACCCCGAAATGGGGGCGAGACAGGGTAAAGCCGAACTAATACAATGTCTCAAAATAATGTTCAAATTTCTGTTGTTACGGAATTTAATAAACGGAATTTATAAAGCGAGAAATATATTTGCTAGAAAAAGAGATATTAAGAAAATAAATTAAATACCGAAACTCATATGAATGAGCATTGCAATTAAAACAGTGACAGAGAAACACATAAATGTTGAACAGAAGAAAGAAATTAAAAAAATAAAATTATATAGGATAAATCAAAAGGTATTCTTGATAATAAGAAAATTTTACTTCAAAATTATGGGTAAGAAGTCGACATGCTGTAAGCGCTCTAAAATAAGCATATATTCTCAAGAATCATAAGTTTATTATAGTAATTATAATTAAGTTTATTATCGTAAGTTTACTGATCATTTTTAACTAGTTAAAGTGCTCAAAAGTTAGCAAAAGCTTTCTGGTATAAGTTTCAATCTTCTCCAAGTTTCAAGCAGAACTTATGGCCATATTATCATCAGAAAGAAGTTATCATTAATCAAAACTGCAACCATTTTCCCACATGAAAGAAACTAAGAAACACAAAAATTAGAAAACAAATAATAAGATGAAAATTTTCCAAGCTACTTTTTAAAAATTTGAGAAAATATTTTTTTTTATTAAAATTCAAACGAAAAATGAAGCAAACATCACAAATGTTACAAACTTTCATCACCACTGAACATTTCCTATAAATACTTCGAAAGTACTGCACTCACGGTTTTCATTTTTGGGTAACAAAAATATAATTCTTTTCTCTTTTTTTAAATTCTCTCTCAAAACATGTTTTTACTTATTGTTTATAAATTTTTTATTGTTATTAAATATGAATATTTGCTTTTATTACTTTATTTTTTGATTTTTTTATTATGTGTTACATTTATTACTTTTTTGAATGATATGCTGTTTAAAACGAGGACATTATATTAACGTTTAAAAGTTAATCTTTATTTTCTGGGTTATTCAAGCTTTATCTAGAGATATATATTGCTAAAATAAATGAACGGCGTGTAACGACAATTTAATTCCATGTGAAAGTCAAGCGTTTAATTAATTTATACTGAGAGTTGTACTTTCCCCGAGCAACAAAATGAACTGATGAGTTTGTAAATTCACTTAATGTTTCGAAGGCTGTGATGCATTAAAACAGAATGAGTTCTCAACTTTTAATTTTTTAACTACCTTTCTCTGCGAGAGAGCTATGAAAACCACTTTCATCAGCGAAGATTAAATTCTTCTCGCTCAAATGATTTTAACCCTTTTCCTTTCAATTGGAGGAGCCTTATAAAATAAAATACACGAATCTTCATTAAGATATTAGATTATCGCCCTGCTGAATATTAACTTCAAGTCTCGTCTTTATCGAAATAAGCCTGAAGTGCAACCAAATTTTCTTTGATCTTTTTAGTGCTTCTTTATTCCAGCAAAAGGAGGAAATAGAGTGCAGTAAGTTTCAGCAACGCATATGTTTAACTTTGTCTCAAAATGTGAATAACATTTTTTATTTTTAAATTTTCTTAATTGAATAATATTCTTTTGGATCAAAGTTAAATTTCAAATTTAAAAACATTTACTAGATAGTTCAGGGTTAATAATTAAACTTATATTCGTTGGGTAAAACTTTTTCTCACTTAAAATAAATAAAATAAAATATGAAAAACTGAACATTTTAAATCTAATTTTTTATTCGATATTTTTTTTCGAACAACATATGGTATGAATGCATGATGAAGTGCAAGCAAAGCTTAAAATCAAGCAATCAAGGTGAAGTTTGCACCACCTTCCGTGGTTAAAAATAAACTCGTTGACTGAGGTACCAGCTCAAGAACCCTCCACCATTCCTGAAAGATGATGAGCCTTCCATGGATTTCATTTCTTGGCTCTTAAAATATAAATTCCTGAAAAAGAGCTCTTGATAGTTGACCTAGTTTAGTGGTTTGTTTGTACATGTAAAACTTTGATGAGAACTACATAAAGAGTTAAAAACTAACGTCCCAGAAGGTCGGAACTCTGCTGCATGAGAATTGCCACAGCTCTAGAATTGCCACAGTTATGAGAGTAGTGAAGTACAATACAAAGTACCATATAACTAATTTAATGAGCTATTCGTGGTTTCACGTTAAATATGGCATGTACTTCGACAAGACTTAATCTTTGAGGCAAGCATATGACTATCGGTTGGATCAACCAGGCAGCTTTCACGTTCAGAGAACGTTCGAACCACTTCGAATCCTAAAAATTTGCACAACAGCAAAAAACGCGGATGCTGGACACTGCACAAGTAGTGAAGTGTAATACAAAGTACCATATAACTAATTTAATGAGCTATTCGTGGTTTCACTTTAAATATGTCATGTACTTCGACAAGGCTTAATCTTTGAGGCAAGCATATGACTATCGGTTGGATCAACCAGGTAGCTTTCAGGTTCAGAGAACGTTCGAACCACTTCGAATCCTGAAAATTTGTACAACAGCAAAAACGTGGACGCTAGACACCGCACTAAGGCCAAGTACTGGTACATAAAGAGATAGTAGAATAGATATGGTAAATTACATAAAAAAGATATTTTTATTTTTTCATTTTTGGTCAACTAAATGAAATATTTCAGATTGCCGTTCACATTTATAGCGCTTATAAAATCATTAGTGATTAAATAAATAATCTTTATCTCTGCGACTTTTATGGTGTGTAGTCTGCCACGCAATTGAAAAAAAAACTTAAGTGATTCTTGATAGATTTTGAGAAAAGTGGAATTGCTAATGCTATCAGCAATCAAGTAGAATTTCAGATAAACTGATAAAAGAATAAACTTTTGAAAAAAAATCTTTTTTCAGCAAGATGTAGCTTNAATATTTTATCTATGTATACTTCTATGCATATATATATATATATATATATATATCAATTTTGATTTTGAATTTGTCACTTACATTAATATTTATATTGCATGGCAGTAATTTAGGTTTTTTTCATGCTGAAGTAGATGCACATAATCTTAATAAAAGGAAAAGTTTGCCTGTGTGTCCATATGTCTAAATCTGACACTGTTTTACTGCAACTTTTGTGCTAAGGTGTTTGAACAGCTGGTTCAAGGAGTAATTTTATCTCCCGATTTAAAATCCTTTTGAATTTTCTGAGGAACTTCGCGAATATAAATTATTTTCATAAATTTCTCGTCAGGTACTGTACGAATTTAAACTTCAAAAAAATCTGTTTATTCAAATAGTTAAAAGATAACATCAATAATGTTTGATGACTCATATCACAACTCTATTTTATCAAAAATGGAATTTATTACAAATTTTTTAAAATTTTTTTTAATTCCTTATCAGAAAAGCTCGATGATTAAAGTGACTTGCATGTGAAAGCCAACTGATCACCGAATTAGAATTTCTAAGTTTATTTGAAACTACTTTTTCGGTTTATAACAGGACAACTGAAACGTGTTTCTGTGAGATTAAATAATTTGAAATCAATGCTAATTGAAATGCAGAATAATTAGTCAATTATTAAACAGCAAGCTTAATGGAGAAGAGTTTTCGCTGGATTGTAGACTCTATTACTAACGCCAACGATTCCTGATTAATTTTTGGTAATAGGTATTACTGTTATTGTGGTAATGGATATTATTTTAATTTGTAAAAAAATTTCTAACATAAAAGATATCATAAAAGACATACGAAACCTATAATAACACAACTATATTGCCGTTTTTGGTTTCTGTAACTAATTCCAGAAAGGGATAAGTAATGGAGAAAGTTTCTCGATTTGGGACACTTTGATTGACATAAATAGGTTGATAGCAATAGCCTCAAACCAAATGTGGCTGAATATAATATTTCTTTCGATTGGATGAAATTTATAAAAATACTCTTGTTTTGCATAATATAGTATCTGGAAGTCACCAGGAAAATAAAAATAAAATAATACAATAATAAATAAATTTTTAAAAAATGTTAGCTGTATCAATTGCACCACTTATATTCTCCCTTTTGTGCATGCTTTCAAAGTGTTGATTAATGTCAATTTATTAATTATTTTTGCCGTACATCAGCTACTTTTATTTAAAAAAACAGATAATAGTTTATTTATATTCGTTGTGTATTGAATGAAAAAATAACTCGATAAAATTTATTACAAATGCAGTGGACAAAATAAACTTGTGTTTTCTCAAATCCAGAATTGAGTGAACATCTCACGATCTCCAAAGTGCGCCATTTTAGTTTCAAGAAAGAGCAAACTACACTGAGTACGTAAATTGCATTTGTGTTATGTGCTTGGATACACTGTTTGTTGACATAAAGGGCTTCTGCAAAAAGTTTGTTGGTGGCCGCATCTTTTCTTCTGTTTCTTTATCTAAAAAGAAAAGCATTACCAAGTTTAGTGTATTATTGTCCAAATGTAGTTAGAAAACAAAGGAATAATAGAAATTGAGAACGAAAACAGCATCCTTTGATGTTCGAATTATTTATGTATTTCAAATATAGGGTATTTATATGATGCTAGTAATAAAAAAAAACAATATATAACATGAATTATTTTTAGAAATTTAAAAAGAATATATCAATCTCGATAATCTCAATATCATCTTCACTGTTTATATTAAACAAAACTTTCTAAACTTGGGGAATAAATGTATGTGTTTTTTAAAAAAAATGTATTTTTTGAAACTAGCAAGATATTTATTTTTAATTATTATTATACGTGGACTTTAAACGCTTGTTTTAAGAAAAAAGTCCAAAGTAAACAGTCGTTCCTTATATGTAATATTGAAATATTGAACAAAACGTAAAAATAATAGAAAACTAAATAATAATTTTACGCACTTCAGGAAAAAGATAGGATGAAAGATGAAAAAATGTTAGGAAACAAAAACCATGTTTGAGTTATGAAAAAAAACTAGTTTAAATTTTTGAACAAAAAAAAAAGAGAGAAAATGTTAATTTTCAATTAACTAAGAAGTAGAGTCACAAGTAAAGTAGAGTCAGAAATCATTTATACTTTACCCTACCTTAACTAACATTTTCGATAATATTGGTTAAAGTGTAATGGATTCCCTATTATAATTTAACTAAATTTGAAGATGAATTAGTTATTCGCTGAAAAGGGCTAGTAATCATTTATAAATTAGTTACTGAGGAAGATCGAAATTACTGTCGATGTTGTCCTGTAAATGTCGTTAATCACATAGGAACTTTGGTATACGTTAAATCCCTCAGAATATCTGTTAAATATTTCTCACAGTCACCAGCATATATAAAAAATCAACATGTACTGAAGACTTGAATATTGAAGAATTTGTTTCTCTTTCTCTTTACATTCATATATATATATATCTTAATAAAAGGAAAAGTTTGCCTGTGTGTCCATATGTCTAACTATTGCTCTGTCTC